>NW_025963569.1:300000-600000 GCF_910591885.1 Bombus terrestris | reverse complement strand
TAGTATATAACGTTATACGTTATATAGTAATGGTATATAACGTTATACGTTATATAGTAATATTATATAACGTTATACGATAGTACGGAATAGTATATATCGTTATACGTTATATAGTAATAGTATATAACGTTATACGTTATATAGTAATAGTATATAACGTTATACGTTATATAGTAATATTATATAACGTTATACGTTAATACGTAATAGTATATATCGTTATACGTTATATAGTATAAGTATATAACGTCATAAGTTATATAGTAATAGTATATAACGTTATACGTTATATAGTAATATTACATAACGTTATGTGTTATACAGTAATAGTATATAACGTTATACGTTACATAGTAATAGTATATAACGTTATACGTTATATAGTAATGGTATATAACGTTATACGTTATATAGTAATATTATATAACGTTATGCGTTATATAGTAATAGTATATAACGTTATACGTTATATAGTAATAGTATATAACGTTATACGTTATATAGTAATAGTATATAACGATATACGCTATATAGTAATAGTATATAACGTTATGCGTTATATAGTAATAGTATATAACGTTATACGATAGTACGGAATAGTATATATCGTTATACGTTATATTGTAATAGTATATAACATTATACGTTAGCACATAATAACATACAACGTTATACGTGATATGGCAATACTATATAACGTTATACGTTATTACGTAATAGTATATAACGTTATACGTTATATAGTAATAGTATATAACGTTATACGTTATATAGTAATAGTATATAACGTTATACGTTATATAGTAATAGTATATAACGTTATACGTTATATAGTAATAGTATATAACGTTATACGATAGTACGTAATAGTATATAACGTTATACGTTATATAGTAATAGTATATAACGTTATACGTTAATACGTAATAGTATATATCGTTATACGTTATATAGTAATAGTATATAACGTTATACGTTATATAGTAATAGTATATAACGTTATACGTTATATAGTAATAGTATATAACGTTATACGTTAATACGTGATAGTATATATCGTTATACGTTATATAGTAATAGTATATAACGTTATACGTTATATAGTAATATTATATAACGTTATGCGCTATATAGTAATAGTATATAACGTTATACGTTATATAGTAATAGTATATAACGTTATGCATTATGCAGTAATAGTATATAACGTTATACGATAGTACGGAATAGTATATATCGTTATACGTTATATAGTAAAAGTATATAACGTTATACGTTATATAGTAAAAGTATATAACGTTATACGTTATATAGTAATAGTATATAACGTTATACGTTATATAGTAATAGTATATAACGTTATACGTTAATACGTAATAGTATATATCGTTATACGTTATATAGTAATAGTATATAACGTTATGCGTTATATAGTAATAGTATATAACGTTATACGTTATATAGTATAAGTATATAACGTTATACGTTATATTAATACGTAATAGTATATATCGTTATACGTTATATAGTAATAGTATATAACGTTATACGTTATATAGTAATAGTATATAACGTTATACGTTAATACGTAATAGTATATATCGTTATACGTTATATAGTAATAGTATATAACGTTATACGTTATATAGTAATAGTATATAACGTTATACGTTATATAGTAATAGTATATAACGTTATACGTTAGTACGTAATAATATACAACGTTATACGTGATATGGCAATACTATATAACGTTATACGTTATTACGTAATAGTATATAACGTTATCCGTTAGTACGTAATAATATACAACGTTATACGTGATATGGTAATACTATATAACGTTATACGTTAATACGTAATAGTATATATCGTTATACGTTATACAGTAATAGTATATAACGTTATACGTTATATAGTAATAGTATATAACGTTATACGTTATATAGTAATAGTATATAACGTTATACGTTATATAGTAATAGTATATAACGTTATACGATAGTACGTAATAGTATATAACGTTATACGTTATATAGTAATAGTATATAACGTTATACGTTAATACGTAATAGTATATATCGTTATACGTTATATAGTAATAGTATATAACGTTATACGTTATATAGTAATAGTATATAACGTTATACGTTAATACGTAATAGTATATATCGTTATACGTTATATAGTAATAGTATATAACGTTATACGTTATATAGTAATAGTATATAACGTTATACGTTATATAGTAATAGTATATAACGTTATACGTTAATACGTGATAGTATATATCGTTATACGTTATATAGTAATAGTATATAACGTTATACGTTATATAGTAATATTATATAACGTTATGCGCTATATAGTAATAGTATATAACGTTATACGTTATATAGTAATAGTATATAACGTTATGCATTATACAGTAATAGTATATAACGTTATACGATAGTACGGAATAGTATATATCGTTATACGTTATATAGTAAAAGTATATAACGTTATACGTTATATAGTAATAGTATATAACGTTATACGTTATATAGTAATAGTATATAACGTTATACGTTAATACGTAATAGTATATATCGTTATACGTTATATAGTAATAGTATATAACGTTATGCGTTATATAGTAATAGTATGTAACGTTATACGTTATATAGTAATGGTATATAACGTTATACGTTATATAGTAATATTATATAACGTTATACGATAGTACGGAATAGTATATATCGTTATACGTTATATAGTAATAGTATATAACGTTATACGTTATATAGTAATAGTATATAACGTTATACGTTATATAGTAATAGTATATAACGTTATACGTTAATACGTGATAGTATATATCGTTATACGTTATATAGTAATAGTATATAACGTTATACGTTATATAGTAATATTATATAACGTTATGCGCTATATAGTAATAGTATATAACGTTATACGTTATATAGTAATAGTATATAACGTTATGCATTATGCAGTAATAGTATATAACGTTATACGATAGTACGGAATAGTATATATCGTTATACGTTATATAGTAAAAGTATATAACGTTATACGTTATATAGTAATAGTATATAACGTTATACGTTATATAGTAATAGTATATAACGTTATACGTTATATAGTAATAGTATATAACGTTATACGTTAATACGTAATAGTATATATCGTTATACGTTATATAGTAATAGTATATAACGTTATGCGTTATATAGTAATAGTATATAACGTTATACGTTATATAGTATAAGTATATAACGTTATACGTTATATAGTAATAGTATATAACGTTATACGTTAATACGTAATAGTATATATCGTTATACGTTATATAGTAATAGTATATAACGTTATACGTTATATAGTAATAGTATATAACGTTATACGTTAATACGTAATAGTATATATCGTTATACGTTATATAGTAATAGTATATAACGTTATACGTTATATAGTAATAGTATATAACGTTATACGTTATATAGTAATAGTATATAACGTTATACGTTAGTACGTAATAATATACAACGTTATACGTGATATGGCAATACTATATAACGTTATATAGTAATAGTATATAACGTTATCCGTTAGTACGTAATAATATACAACGTTATACGTGATATGGTAATACTATATAACGTTATACGTTAATACGTAATAGTATATATCGTTATACGTTATACAGTAATAGTATATAACGTTATACGTTATATAGTAATAGTATATAACGTTATACGTTATATAGTAATAGTATATAACGTTATACGTTATATAGTAATAGTATATAACGTTATACGATAGTACGTAATAGTATATAACGTTATACGTTATATAGTAATAGTATATAACGTTATACGTTAATACGTAATAGTATATATCGTTATACGTTATATAGTAATAGTATATAACGTTATACGTTATATAGTAATAGTATATAACGTTATACGTTAATACGTAATAGTATATATCGTTATACGTTATATAGTAATAGTATATAACGTTATACGTTATATAGTAATAGTATATAACGTTATACGTTATATAGTAATAGTATATAACGTTATACGTTAATACGTGATAGTATATATCGTTATACGTTATATAGTAATAGTATATAACGTTATACGTTATATAGTAATATTATATAACGTTATGCGCTATATAGTAATAGTATATAACGTTATACGTTATATAGTAATAGTATATAACGTTATGCATTATACAGTAATAGTATATAACGTTATACGATAGTACGGAATAGTATATATCGTTATACGTTATATAGTAAAAGTATATAACGTTATACGTTATATAGTAATAGTATATAACGTTATACGTTATATAGTAATAGTATATAACGTTATACGTTAATACGTAATAGTATATATCGTTATACGTTATATAGTAATAGTATATAACGTTATGCGTTATATAGTAATAGTATGTAACGTTATACGTTATATAGTATAAGTATATAACGTTATACGTTATATAGTAATAGTATATAACGTTATACGTTATATAGTAATATTATATAACGTTGTGCGTTATATAATAATAGTATATAACGTTATACGTTATATAGTAATAGTATATAACGTTATACGTTATATAGTAATAGTATATAACGTTATACGTTATATAGTAATATTATATAACGTTATGCGTTATATATTAATAGTATAGAACGTTATACGTTATATAGTAATAGTATATAACGTTATACGTTATATAGTAATAGTTTATAACGTTATACGTTATATAGTAATAGTATATAACGTTATGCGTTAATACGTAATAGTATATAACGTCATACGTTATATAGTAATAGTATATAACGTTATACGTTATATAGTAATAGTATATAACGTTATACGTTATATAGTAATAGTATATAACGTTATACGTTATATAGTAATAGTATATAACGTTATACGTTATATAGTAATAGTATATAACGTTATACGTTAGTACGTAATAATATACAACGTTATACGTGATATGGCAATACTATATAACGTTATACGTTATTACGTAATACTATATAACGTTATACGTTATATAGTAACAGTATATATCGTTATACGTTATATAGTTATAGTATATAGCGATATATGTGACATAGTAATAGTATATAACGTTATACGTTATATAGTAATAGTATATAACGTTATACGTTATATAGTAATAGTATATATCGTTATACGTTATATAGTAATAGTATATAACGTTATACGTTATATAGTAATAGTATATAACGTTATACGTTATATAGTAATAGTATATAACGTTATACGTTAATACGTAATAGTATATATCGTTATACGTTATATAGTAATAGTATATAACGTTATACGTTATATAATAATAGTATATAACGTTATACGTTATATAGTAATATTATATAACGTTATGCGTCATATAGTAATAGTATATAACGTTATACGTTATATAGTAATAGTATATAACGTTATACTTTATATAGTAATAGTATATAACGTTATACGATATATAGTATAAGTATATAACGTTATACGTTATATAATAATAGTATATAACGTTATACGTTATATAGTAATATTATATAACGTTATGCGTCATATAGTAATAGTATATAACGTTATACGTTATATAGTAATAGTATATAACGTTATACGTTATATAGTAATAGTATATAACGTTATGCGTTATATAGTAATAGTATATAACGATATACGCTATATAGTAATAGTATATAACGTTATGCGTTATATAGTAATAGTATATAACGTTATACGATAGTACGGAATAGTATATATCGTTATACGTTATATAGTAATAGTATATAACATTATACGTTAGTACGTAATAATATACAACGTTATACGTGATATGGCAATACTATATAACGTTATACGTTATTACGTAATAGTATATAACGTTATACGTTATATAGTAATAGTATATAACGTTATACGTTATATAGTAATAGTATATAACGTTATACGTTATATAGTAATGGTATATAACGTTATACGTTATATAGTAATATTATATAACGTTATACGATAGTACGGAATAGTATATATCGTTATACGTTATATAGTAATAGTATATAACGTTATACGTTATATAGTAATATTATATAACGTTATACGATAGTACGGAATAGTATATATCGTTATACGTTATATAGTAATAGTATATAACGTTATACGTTATATAGTATAAGTATATAACGTCATACGTTATATAGTAATGGTATATAACGTTATACGTTATATAGTAATATTACATAACGTTATGTGTTATATAGTAATAGTATATAACGTTATACGTTACATAGTAATAGTATATAACGTTATACGTTATATAGTAATAGTATATAACGTTATACGTTAGTACGTAATAATATACAACGTTATACGTGATATGGCAATACTATATAACGTTATACGTTAATACGTAATAGTATATATCGTTATACGTTATATAGTAATAGTATATAACGTTATACGTTATATAGTAATAGTATATAACGTTATACGTTATATAGTAATAGTATATAACGTTATACGTTAGTACGTAATAATATACAACGTTACACGTGATATGGCAATACTATATAACGTTATACGTTATTACGTAATAGTATATATCGTTATACGTTATATAGTAATAGTATATAACGTTATACGTTAGTACGTAATAATATACAACGTTATACGTGATATGGCAATACTATATAACGTTATACGTTATTACGTAATAGTATATATCGTTATACGTTATATAGTAATAGTATATAACGATATACGCTATATAGTAATAGTATATAACGTTATGCGTTATATAGTAATAGTATATAACGTTATACGATAGTACGGAATAGTATATATCGTTATACGTTATATAGTAATAGTATATAACATTATACGTTAGTACGTAATAATATACAACGTTATACGTGATATGGCAATACTATATAACGTTATACGTTATTACGTAATAGTATATAACGTTATACGTTATATAGTAATAGTATATAACGTTATACGTTATATAGTAATAGTATATACTGTTATACGTTATATAGTAATAGTATATAACGTTATACGTTATATAGTAATGGTATATAACGTTATACGTTATATAGTAATATTATATAACGTTATACGATAGTACGGAATAGTATATATCGTTATACGTTATATAGTAATAGTATATAACGTTATACGTTATATAGTAATATTATATAACGTTATACGATAGTACGGAATAGTATATATCGTTATACGTTATATAGTAATAGTATATAACGTTATACGTTATATAGTATAAGTATATAACGTCATACGTTATATAGTAATAGTATATAACGTTATACGTTATATAGTATAAGTATATAACGTCATACGTTATATAGTAATGGTATATAACGTTATACGTTATATAGTAATATTACATAACGTTATGTGTTATATAGTAATAGTATATAACGTTATACGTTACATAGTAATAGTATATAACGTTATACGTTATATAGTAATAGTATATAACGTTATACGTTATATAGTAATAGTATATAACGTTATACGTTATATAGTAATAGTATATAACGTTATACGATAGTACGTAATAGTATATAACGTTATACGTTATATAGTAATAGTATATAACGTTATACGTTAATACGTAATAGTATATATCGTTATACGTTATATAGTAATAGTATATAACGTTATACGTTATATAGTAATAGTATATAACGTTATACGTTAATACGTAATAGTATATATCGTTATACGTTATATAGTAATAGTATATAACGTTATACGTTATATAGTAATAGTATATAACGTTATACGTTATATAGTAATAGTATATAACGTTATACGTTAATACGTGATAGTATATATCGTTATACGTTATATAGTAATAGTATATAACGTTATACGTTATATAGTAATATTATATAACGTTATGCGCTATATAGTAATAGTATATAACGTTATACGTTATATAGTAATAGTATATAACGTTATGCATTATACAGTAATAGTATATAACGTTATACGATAGTACGGAATAGTATATATCGTTATACGTTATATAGTAAAAGTATATAACGTTATACGTTATATAGTAATAGTATATAACGTTATACGTTATATAGTAATAGTATATAACGTTATACGTTAATACGTAATAGTATATATCGTTATACGTTATATAGTAATAGTATATAACGTTATGCGTTATATAGTAATAGTATGTAACGTTATACGTTATATAGTATAAGTATATAACGTTATACGTTATATAGTAATAGTATATAACGTTATACGTTATATAGTAATATTATATAACGTTGTGCGTTATATAATATTACTATATAACGTATAACGTTATATACTATTACTATATAACGTTATACGTTATATAGTAATAGTATATAACGTTATACGTTATATAGTAATATTATATAACGTTATGCGTTATATATTAATAGTATAGAACGTTATACGTTATATAGTAATAGTATATAACGTTATACGTTATATAGTAATAGTTTATAACGTTATACGTTATATAGTAATAGTATATAACGTTATGCGTTAATACGTAATAGTATATAACGTCATACGTTATATAGTAATAGTATATAACGTTATACGTTATATAGTAATAGTATATAACGTTATACGTTATATAGTAATAGTATATAACGTTATACGTTATATAGTAATAGTATATAACGTTATACGTTATATAGTAATAGTATATAACGTTATACGTTAGTACGTAATAATATACAACGTTATACGTGATATGGCAATACTATATAACGTTATACGTTATTACGTAATACTATATAACGTTATACGTTATATAGTAACAGTATATATCGTTATACGTTATATAGTTATAGTATATAGCGATATATGTGACATAGTAATAGTATATAACGTTATACGTTATATAGTAATAGTATATAACGTTATACGTTATATAGTAATAGTATATATCGTTATACGTTATATAGTAATAGTATATAACGTTATACGTTATATAGTAATAGTATATAACGTTATACGTTATATAGTAATAGTATATAACGTTATACGTTAATACGTAATAGTATATAACGTTATACGTTATATAGTAATAGTATATAACGTTATACGTTATATAATAATAGTATATAACGTTATACGTTATATAGTAATATTATATAACGTTATGCGTCATATAGTAATAGTATATAACGTTATACGTTATATAGTAATAGTATATAACGTTATACTTTATATAGTAATAGTATATAACGTTATACGATATATAGTATAAGTATATAACGTTATACGTTATATAATAATAGTATATAACGTTATACGTTATATAGTAATATTATATAACGTTATGCGTCATATAGTAATAGTATATAACGTTATACGTTATATAGTAATAGTATATAACGTTATACGTTATATAGTAATAGTATATAACGTTATGCGTTATATAGTAATAGTATATAACGATATACGCTATATAGTAATAGTATATAACGTTATGCGTTATATAGTAATAGTATATAACGTTATACGATAGTACGGAATAGTATATATCGTTATACGTTATATAGTAATAGTATATAACATTATACGTTAGTACGTAATAATATACAACGTTATACGTGATATGGCAATACTATATAACGTTATACGTTATTACGTAATAGTATATAACGTTATACGTTATATAGTAATAGTATATAACGTTATACGTTATATAGTAATAGTATATAACGTTATACGTTATATAGTAATGGTATATAACGTTATACGTTATATAGTAATATTATATAACGTTATACGATAGTACGGAATAGTATATATCGTTATACGTTATATAGTAACGGTATATAACGTTATACGTTATATAGTAATATTATATAACGTTATACGATAGTACGGAATAGTATATATCGTTATACGTTATATAGTAATAGTATATAACGTTATACGTTATATAGTATAAGTATATAACGTCATACGTTATATAGTAATGGTATATAACGTTATACGTTATATAGTAATATTACATAACGTTATGTGTTATATAGTAATAGTATATAACGTTATACGTTACATAGTAATAGTATATAACGTTATACGTTATATAGTAATAGTATATAACGTTATACGTTAGTACGTAATAATATACAACGTTATACGTGATATGGCAATACTATATAACGTTATACGTTAATACGTAATAGTATATATCGTTATACGTTATATAGTAATAGTATATAACGTTATACGTTATATAGTAATAGTATATAACGTTATACGTTATATAGTAATAGTATATAACGTTATACGTTAGTACGTAATAATATACAACGTTACACGTGATATGGCAATACTATATAACGTTATACGTTATTACGTAATAGTATATATCGTTATACGTTATATAGTAATAGTATATAACGTTATACGTTAGTACGTAATAATATACAACGTTATACGTGATATGGCAATACTATATAACGTTATACGTTATTACGTAATAGTATATATCGTTATACGTTATATAGTAATAGTATATAACGATATACGCTATATAGTAATAGTATATAACGTTATGCGTTATATAGTAATAGTATATAACGTTATACGATAGTACGGAATAGTATATATCGTTATACGTTATATAGTAATAGTATATAACATTATACGTTAGTACGTAATAATATACAACGTTATACGTGATATGGCAATACTATATAACGTTATACGTTATTACGTAATAGTATATAACGTTATACGTTATATAGTAATAGTATATAACGTTATACGTTATATAGTAATAGTATATACTGTTATACGTTATATAGTAATAGTATATAACGTTATACGTTATATAGTAATGGTATATAACGTTATACGTTATATAGTAATATTATATAACGTTATACGATAGTACGGAATAGTATATATCGTTATACGTTATATAGTAATAGTATATAACGTTATACGTTATATAGTAATAGTATATAACGTTATACGATAGTACGGAATAGTATATATCGTTATACGTTATATAGTAATAGTATATAACGTTATACGTTATATAGTATAAGTATATAACGTCATACGTTATATAGTAATAGTATATAACGTTATACGTTATATAGTATAAGTATATAACGTCATACGTTATATAGTAATGGTATATAACGTTATACGTTATATAGTAATATTACATAACGTTATGTGTTATATAGTAATAGTATATAACGTTATACGTTACATAGTAATAGTATATAACGTTATACGTTATATAGTAATAGTATATAACGTTATACGTTAGTACGTAATAATATACAACGTTATACGTGATATGGCAATACTATATAACGTTATACGTTAATACGTAATAGTATATATCGTTATACGTTATATAGTAATAGTATATAACGTTATACGTTATATAGTAATAGTATATAACGTTATACGTTATATAGTAATAGTATATAACGTTATACGTTAGTACGTAATAATATACAACGTTATACGTGATATGGCAATACTATATAACGTTATACGTTATTACGTAATAGTATATATCGTTATACGTTATATAGTAATAGTATATAACGTTATACGTTAGTACGTAATAATATACAACGTTATACGTGATATGGCAATACTATATAACGTTATACGTTATTACGTAATAGTATATATCGTTATACGTTATATAGTAATAGTATATAACGTTATACGATAGTACGGAATAGTATATATCGTTATACGTTATATAGTAATAGTATATAACATTATACGTTAGTACGTAATAATATACAACGTTATACGTGATATGGCAATACTATATAACGTTATACGTTATTACGTAATAGTATATAACGTTATACGTTATATAGTAATAGTATATAACGTTATACGTTATATAGTAATAGTATATAACGTTATACGTTATATAGTAATGGTATATAACGTTATACGTTATATAGTAATAGTATATAACGTTATACGTTAATACGTAATAGTATATATCGTTATACGTTATATAGTAATAGTATATAACGTTATACGTTATATAGTAATAGTATATAACGTTATACGTTATATAGTAATAGTATATAACGTTATACGTTAATACGTGATAGTATATATCGTTATACGTTATATAGTAATAGTATATAACGTTATACGTTATATAGTAATATTATATAACGTTATGCGCTATATAGTAATAGTATATAACGTTATACGTTATATAGTAATAGTATATAACGTTATGCATTATGCAGTAATAGTATATAACGTTATACGATAGTACGGAATAGTATATAACGTTATACGTTATATAGTAATAGTATATAACGTTATACGTTATATAGTAATAGTATATAACGTTATACGTTAATACGTAATAGTATATATCGTTATACGTTATATAGTAATAGTATATAACGTTATGCGTTATATAGTAATAGTATATAACGTTATACGTTATATAGTATAAGTATATAACGTTATACGTTATATAGTAATAGTATATAACGTTATACGTTAATACGTAATAGTATATATCGTTATACGTTATATAGTAATAGTATATAACGTTATACGTTATATAGTAATAGTATATAACGTTATACGTTAATACGTAATAGTATATATCGTTATACGTTATATAGTAATAGTATATAACGTTATACGTTATATAGTAATAGTATATAACGTTATACGTTATATAGTAATAGTATATAACGTTATACGTTAGTACGTAATAATATACAACGTTATACGTGATATGGCAATACTATATAACGTTATACGTTATTACGTAATAGTATATAACGTTATCCGTTAGTACGTAATAATATACAACGTTATACGTGATATGGTAATACTATATAACGTTATACGTTAATACGTAATAGTATATATCGTTATACGTTATACAGTAATAGTATATAACGTTATACGTTATATAGTAATAGTATATAACGTTATACGTTATATAGTAATAGTATATAACGTTATACGTTATATAGTAATAGTATATAACGTTATACGATAGTACGTAATAGTATATAACGTTATACGTTATATAGTAATAGTATATAACGTTATACGTTAATACGTAATAGTATATATCGTTATACGTTATATAGTAATAGTATATAACGTTATACGTTATATAGTAATAGTATATAACGTTATACGTTAATACGTAATAGTATATATCGTTATACGTTATATAGTAATAGTATATAACGTTATACGTTATATAGTAATAGTATATAACGTCATACGTTATATAGTAATAGTATATAACGTTATACGTTAATACGTGATAGTATATATCGTTATACGTTATATAGTAATAGTATATAACGTTATACGTTATATAGTAATATTATATAACGTTATGCGCTATATAGTAATAGTATATAACGTTATACGTTATATAGTAATAGTATATAACGTTATGCATTATACAGTAATAGTATATAACGTTATACGATAGTACGGAATAGTATATATCGTTATACGTTATATAGTAAAAGTATATAACGTTATACGTTATATAGTAATAGTATATAACGTTATACGTTATATAGTAATAGTATATAACGTTATACGTTAATACGTAATAGTATATATCGTTATACGTTATATAGTAATAGTATATAACGTTATGCGTTATATAGTAATAGTATGTAACGTTATACGTTATATAGTATAAGTATATAACGTTATACGTTATATAGTAATAGTATATAACGTTATACGTTATATAGTAATATTATATAACGTTGTGCGTTATATAATAATAGTATATAACGTTATACGTTATATAGTAATAGTATATAACGTTATACGTTATATAGTAATAGTATATAACGTTATACGTTATATAGTAATATTATATAACGTTATGCGTTATATATTAATAGTATAGAACGTTATACGTTATATAGTAATAGTATATAACGTTATACGTTATATAGTAATAGTTTATAACGTTATACGTTATATAGTAATAGTATATAACGTTATGCGTTAATACGTAATAGTATATATCGTCATACGTTATATAGTAATAGTATATAACGTTATACGTTATATAGTAATAGTATATAACGTTATACGTTATATAGTAATAGTATATAACGTTATACGTTATATAGTAATAGTATATAACGTTATACGTTATATAGTAATAGTATATAACGTTATACGTTAGTACGTAATAATATACAACGTTATACGTGATATGGCAATACTATATAACGTTATACGTTATTACGTAATACTATATAACGTTATACGTTATATAGTAACAGTATATATCGTTATACGTTATATAGTTATAGTATATAGCGATATATGTGACATAGTAATAGTATATAACGTTATACGTTATATAGTAATAGTATATAACGTTATACGTTATATAGTAATAGTATATATCGTTATACGTTATATAGTAATAGTATATAACGTTATACGTTATATAGTAATAGTATATAACGTTATACGTTATATAGTAATAGTATATAACGTTATACGTTAATACGTAATAGTATATATCGTTATACGTTATATAGTAATAGTATATAACGTTATACGTTATATAATAATAGTATATAACGTTATACGTTATATAGTAATATTATATAACGTTATGCGTCATATAGTAATAGTATATAACGTTATACGTTATATAGTAATAGTATATAACGTTATACTTTATATAGTAATAGTATATAACGTTATACGATATATAGTATAAGTATATAACGTTATACGTTATATAATAATAGTATATAACGTTATACGTTATATAGTAATATTATATAACGTTATGCGTCATATAGTAATAGTATATAACGTTATACGTTATATAGTAATAGTATATAACGTTATACGTTATATAGTAATAGTATATAACGTTATGCGTTATATAGTAATAGTATATAACGATATACGCTATATAGTAATAGTATATAACGTTATGCGTTATATAGTAATAGTATATAACGTTATACGATAGTACGGAATAGTATATATCGTTATACGTTATATAGTAATAGTATATAACATTATACGTTAGTACGTAATAATATACAACGTTATACGTGATATGGCAATACTATATAACGTTATACGTTATTACGTAATAGTATATAACGTTATACGTTATATAGTAATAGTATATAACGTTATACGTTATATAGTAATAGTATATAACGTTATACGTTATATAGTAATGGTATATAACGTTATACGTTATATAGTAATATTATATAACGTTATACGATAGTACGGAATAGTATATATCGTTATACGTTATATAGTAATAGTATATAACGTTATACGTTATATAGTAATAGTATATAACGTTATACGATAGTACGGAATAGTATATATCGTTATACGTTATATAGTAATAGTATATAACGTTATACGTTATATAGTATAAGTATATAACGTCATACGTTATATAGTAATGGTATATAACGTTATACGTTATATAGTAATATTACATAACGTTATGTGTTATATAGTAATAGTATATAACGTTATACGTTACATAGTAATAGTATATAACGTTATACGTTATATAGTAATAGTATATAACGTTATACGTTAGTACGTAATAATATACAACGTTATACGTGATATGGCAATACTATATAACGTTATACGTTAATACGTAATAGTATATATCGTTATACGTTATATAGTAATAGTATATAACGTTATACGTTATATAGTAATAGTATATAACGTTATACGTTATATAGTAATAGTATATAACGTTATACGTTAGTACGTAATAATATACAACGTTATACGTGATATGGCAATACTATATAACGTTATACGTTATTACGTAATAGTATATATCGTTATACGTTATATAGTAATAGTATATAACGTTATACGTTAGTACGTAATAATATACAACGTTATACGTGATATGGCAATACTATATAACGTTATACGTTATTACGTAATAGTATATATCGTTATACGTTATATAGTAATAGTATATAACGATATACGCTATATAGTAATAGTATATAACGTTATGCGTTATATAGTAATAGTATATAACGTTATACGATAGTACGGAATAGTATATATCGTTATACGTTATATAGTAATAGTATATAACATTATACGTTAGTACGTAATAATATACAACGTTATACGTGATATGGCAATACTATATAACGTTATACGTTATTACGTAATAGTATATAACGTTATACGTTATATAGTAATAGTATATAACGTTATACGTTATATAGTAATAGTATATAACGTTATACGTTATATAGTAATAGTATATAACGTTATACGTTATATAGTAATGGTATATAACGTTATACGTTATATAGTAATATTATATAACGTTATACGATAGTACGGAATAGTATATATCGTTATACGTTATATAGTAATAGTATATAACGTTATACGTTATATAGTAATATTATATAACGTTATACGATAGTACGGAATAGTATATATCGTTATACGTTATATAGTAATAGTATATAACGTTATACGTTATATAGTATAAGTATATAACGTCATACGTTATATAGTAATAGTATATAACGTTATACGTTATATAGTATAAGTATATAACGTCATACGTTATATAGTAATGGTATATAACGTTATACGTTATATAGTAATATTACATAACGTTATGTGTTATATAGTAATAGTATATAACGTTATACGTTACATAGTAATAGTATATAACGTTATACGTTATATAGTAATAGTATATAACGTTATACGTTAGTACGTAATAATATACAACGTTATACGTGATATGGCAATACTATATAACGTTATACGTTAATACGTAATAGTATATATCGTTATACGTTATATAGTAATAGTATATAACGTTATACGTTATATAGTAATAGTATATAACGTTATACGTTATATAGTAATAGTATATAACGTTATACGTTAGTACGTAATAATATACAACGTTATACGTGATATGGCAATACTATATAACGTTATACGTTATTACGTAATAGTATATATCGTTATACGTTATATAGTAATAGTATATAACGTTATACGTTAGTACGTAATAATATACAACGTTATACGTGATATGGCAATACTATATAACGTTATACGTTATTACGTAATAGTATATATCGTTATACGTTATATAGTAATAGTATATAACGTTATACGTTATATAGTAATAGTTTATAATGTTATACGTTATATAGTAATAGTATATAACGTTATACGTTAATACGTAATAGTATATATCGTTATACGTTATATAGTAATAGTATATAACGTTGTGCGTTATATAGTAATAGTATATAACGTTATACGTTAATACGTAATAGTATATATCGTTATACGTTATATAGTAATAGTATATAACGTTATACGTTATATAGTAATAGTATATAACGTTATACGTTATATAGTAATAGTATATAACGTTATACGTTAGTACGTAATAATATACAACGTTATACGTGATATGGCAATACTATATAACGTTATACGTTATTACGTAATAGTATATAACGTTATCCGTTAGTACGTAATAATATACAACGTTATACGTGATATGGTAATACTATATAACGTTATACGTTAATACGTAATAGTATATATCGTTATACGTTATACAGTAATAGTATATAACGTTATACGTTATATAGTAATAGTATATAACGTTATACGTTATATAGTAATAGTATATAACGTTATACGTTATATAGTAATAGTATATAACGTTATACGATAGTACGTAATAGTATATAACGTTATACGTTATATAGTAATAGTATATAACGTTATACGTTAATACGTAATAGTATATATCGTTATACGTTATATAGTAATAGTATATAACGTTATACGTTATATAGTAATAGTATATAACGTTATACGTTAATACGTAATAGTATATATCGTTATACGTTATATAGTAATAGTATATAACGTTATACGTTATATAGTAATAGTATATAACGTCATACGTTATATAGTAATAGTATATAACGTTATACGTTAATACGTGATAGTATATATCGTTATACGTTATATAGTAATAGTATATAACGTTATACGTTATATAGTAATATTATATAACGTTATGCGCTATATAGTAATAGTATATAACGTTATACGTTATATAGTAATAGTATATAACGTTATGCATTATACAGTAATAGTATATAACGTTATACGATAGTACGGAATAGTATATATCGTTATACGTTATATAGTAAAAGTATATAACGTTATACGTTATATAGTAATAGTATATAACGTTATACGTTATATAGTAATAGTATATAACGTTATACGTTAATACGTAATAGTATATATCGTTATACGTTATATAGTAATAGTATATAACGTTATGCGTTATATAGTAATAGTATGTAACGTTATACGTTATATAGTATAAGTATATAACGTTATACGTTATATAGTAATAGTATATAACGTTATACGTTATATAGTAATATTATATAACGTTGTGCGTTATATAATAATAGTATATAACGTTATACGTTATATAGTAATAGTATATAACGTTATACGTTATATAGTAATAGTATATAACGTTATACGTTATATAGTAATATTATATAACGTTATGCGTTATATATTAATAGTATATAACGTTATACGTTATATAGTAATAGTATATAACGTTATACGTTATATAGTAATAGTTTATAACGTTATACGTTATATAGTAATAGTATATAACGTTATGCGTTAATACGTAATAGTATATATCGTCATACGTTATATAGTAATAGTATATAACGTTATACGTTATATAGTAATAGTATATAACGTTATACGTTATATAGTAATAGTATATAACGTTATACGTTATATAGTAATAGTATATAACGTTATACGTTATATAGTAATAGTATATAACGTTATACGTTAGTACGTAATAATATACAACGTTATACGTGATATGGCAATACTATATAACGTTATACGTTATATAGTAACAGTATATATCGTTATACGTTATATAGTTATAGTATATAGCGATATATGTGACATAGTAATAGTATATAACGTTATACGTTATATAGTAATAGTATATAACGTTATACGTTATATAGTAATAGTATATATCGTTATACGTTATATAGTAATAGTATATAACGTTATACGTTATATAGTAATAGTATATAACGTTATACGTTATATAGTAATAGTATATAACGTTATACGTTAATACGTAATAGTATATATCGTTATACGTTATATAGTAATAGTATATAACGTTATACGTTATATAATAATAGTATATAACGTTATACGTTATATAGTAATATTATATAACGTTATGCGTCATATAGTAATAGTATATAACGTTATACGTTATATAGTAATAGTATATAACGTTATACTTTATATAGTAATAGTATATAACGTTATACGATATATAGTATAAGTATATAACGTTATACGTTATATAATAATAGTATATAACGTTATACGTTATATAGTAATATTATATAACGTTATGCGTCATATAGTAATAGTATATAACGTTATACGTTATATAGTAATAGTATATAACGTTATACGTTATATAGTAATAGTATATAACGTTATGCGTTATATAGTAATAGTATATAACGATATACGCTATATAGTAATAGTATATAACGTTATGCGTTATATAGTAATAGTATATAACGTTATACGATAGTACGGAATAGTATATATCGTTATACGTTATATAGTAATAGTATATAACATTATACGTTAGTACGTAATAATATACAACGTTATACGTGATATGGCAATACTATATAACGTTATACGTTATTACGTAATAGTATATAACGTTATACGTTATATAGTAATAGTATATAACGTTATACGTTATATAGTAATAGTATATAACGTTATACGTTATATAGTAATGGTATATAACGTTATACGTTATATAGTAATATTATATAACGTTATACGATAGTACGGAATAGTATATATCGTTATACGTTATATAGTAATAGTATATAACGTTATACGTTATATAGTAATATTATATAACGTTATACGATAGTACGGAATAGTATATATCGTTATACGTTATATAGTAATAGTATATAACGTTATACGTTATATAGTATAAGTATATAACGTCATACGTTAGATAGTAATGGTATATAACGTTATACGTTATATAGTAATATTACATAACGTTATGTGTTATATAGTACTAGTATATAACGTTATACGTTACATAGTAATAGTATATAACGTTATACGTTATATAGTAATAGTATATAACGTTATACGTTAGTACGTAATAATATACAACGTTATACGTGATATGGCAATACTATATAACGTTATACGTTAATACGTAATAGTATATATCGTTATACGTTATATAGTAATAGTATATAACGTTATACGTTATATAGTAATAGTATATAACGTTATACGTTATATAGTAATAGTATATAACGTTATACGTTAGTACGTAATAATATACAACGTTATACGTGATATGGCAATACTATATAACGTTATACGTTATTACGTAATAGTATATATCGTTATACGTTATATAGTAATAGTATATAACGTTATACGTTAGTACGTAATAATATACAACGTTATACGTGATATGGCAATACTATATAACGTTATACGTTATTACGTAATAGTATATATCGTTATACGTTATATAGTAATAGTATATAACGATATACGCTATATAGTAATAGTATATAACGTTATGCGTTATATAGTAATAGTATATAACGTTATACGATAGTACGGAATAGTATATATCGTTATACGTTATATAGTAATAGTATATAACATTATACGTTAGTACGTAATAATATACAACGTTATACGTGATATGGCAATACTATATAACGTTATACGTTATTACGTAATAGTATATAACGTTATACGTTATATAGTAATAGTATATAACGTTATACGTTATATAGTAATAGTATATAACGTTATACGTTATATAGTAATAGTATATAACGTTATACGTTATATAGTAATGGTATATAACGTTATACGTTATATAGTAATATTATATAACGTTATACGATAGTACGGAATAGTATATATCGTTATACGTTATATAGTAATAGTATATAACGTTATACGTTATATAGTAATATTATATAACGTTATACGATAGTACGGAATAGTATATATCGTTATACGTTATATAGTAATAGTATATAACGTTATACGTTATATAGTATAAGTATATAACGTCATACGTTATATAGTAATAGTATATAACGTTATACGTTATATAGTATAAGTATATAACGTCATACGTTATATAGTAATGGTATATAACGTTATACGTTATATAGTAATATTACATAACGTTATGTGTTATATAGTAATAGTATATAACGTTATACGTTACATAGTAATAGTATATAACGTTATACGTTATATAGTAATAGTATATAACGTTATACGTTAGTACGTAATAATATACAACGTTATACGTGATATGGCAATACTATATAACGTTATACGTTAATACGTAATAGTATATATCGTTATACGTTATATAGTAATAGTATATAACGTTATACGTTATATAGTAATAGTATATAACGTTATACGTTATATAGTAATAGTATATAACGTTATACGTTAGTACGTAATAATATACAACGTTATACGTGATATGGCAATACTATATAACGTTATACGTTATTACGTAATAGTATATATCGTTATACGTTATATAGTAATAGTATATAACGTTATACGTTAGTACGTAATAATATACAACGTTATACGTGATATGGCAATACTATATAACGTTATACGTTATTACGTAATAGTATATATCGTTATACGTTATATAGTAATAGTATATAACGTTATACGTTATATAGTAATAGTTTATAATGTTATACGTTATATAGTAATAGTATATAACGTTATACGTTAATACGTAATAGTATATATCGTTATACGTTATATAGTAATAGTATATAACGTTATGCGTTATATAGTAATAGTATATAACGTTATACGATATATAGTATAAGTATATAACGTTATACGTTATATAATAATAGTATATAACGTTATACGTTATATAGTAATATTATATAACGTTATGCGTCATATAGTAATAGTATATAACGTTATACGTTATATAGTAATAGTATATAACGTTATACGTTATATAGTAATAGTATATAACGTTATACGTTATATAGTAATACTATATAACGTTATGCGTTATATAGTAATAGTATATAACGATATACGCTATATAGTAATAGTATATAACGTTATGCGTTATATAGTAATAGTATATAACGTTATACGATAGTACGGAATAGTATATATCGTTATACGTTATATAGTAATAGTATATAACATTATACGTTAGTACGTAATAATATACAACGTTATACGTGATATGGCAATACTATATAACGTTATACGTTATTACGTAATAGTATATAACGTTATACGTTATATAGTAATAGTATATAACGTTATACGTTATATAGTAATAGTATATAACGTTATACGTTATATAGTAATGGTATATAACGTTATACGTTATATAGTAATAGTATATAACGTTATACGTTAATACGTAATAGTATATATCGTTATACGTTATATAGTAATAGTATATAACGTTATACGTTATATAGTAATAGTATATAACGTTATACGTTATATAGTAATAGTATATAACGTTATACGTTAATACGTGATAGTATATATCGTTATACGTTATATAGTAATAGTATATAACGTTATACGTTATATAGTAATATTATATAACGTTATGCGCTATATAGTAATAGTATATAACGTTATACGTTATATAGTAATAGTATATAACGTTATGCATTATGCAGTAATAGTATATAACGTTATACGATAGTACGGAATAGTATATATCGTTATACGTTATATAGTAAAAGTATATAACGTTATACGTTATATAGTAATAGTATATAACGTTATACGTTATATAGTAATAGTATATAACGTTATACGTTATATAGTAATAGTATATAACGTTATACGTTAATACGTAATAGTATATATCGTTATACGTTATATAGTAATAGTATATAACGTTATGCGTTATATAGTAATAGTATATAACGTTATACGTTATATAGTATAAGTATATAACGTTATACGTTATATAGTAATAGTATATAACGTTATACGTTAATACGTAATAGTATATATCGTTATACGTTATATAGTAATAGTATATAACGTTATACGTTATATAGTAATAGTATATAACGTTCTACGTTAATACGTAATAGTATATATCGTTATACGTTATATAGTAATAGTATATAACGTTATACGTTATATAGTAATAGTATATAACGTTATACGTTATATAGTAATAGTATATAACGTTATACGTTAGTACGTAATAATATACAACGTTATACGTGATATGGCAATACTATATAACGTTATACGTTATTACGTAATAGTATATAACGTTATCCGTTAGTACGTAATAATATACAACGTTATACGTGATATGGTAATACTATATAACGTTATACGTTAATACGTAATAGTATATATCGTTATACGTTATACAGTAATAGTATATAACGTTATACGTTATATAGTAATAGTATATAACGTTATACGTTATATAGTAATAGTATATAACGTTATACGTTATATAGTAATAGTATATAACGTTATACGTTATATAGTAATATTATATAACGTTATACGTTAGTACGTAATAATATACAACGTTATACGTGATATGGCAATACTATATAGCGTTATACGTTATTACGTAATAGTATATAACGTTATACGTTAGTGCGTAATAATATACAACGTTATACGTGATATGGCAACACTATATAACGTTATACGTTATTACGTAATAGTATATATCGTTATACGTTATATAGTAATAGTATATAACGTTATACGTTATATAGTAATAGTATATAACGTTATACGTTATATAGTAATATTATATAACGTTATACGTTATATAGTAATATTATATAACGTTATGCGTTATATAGTAATAGTATATAACGTTATACGTTATATAGTAATAGTATATAACGTTATACGTTATATAGTAATAGTATATAACGTTATACGTTATATAGTAATAGTATATAACGTTATACGTTATATAGTAATAGTATATAACGTTATACGTTATATAGTAATAGTATATAACGTTATACGTTATATAGTAATAGTATATAACGTTATACGTTATATAGTAATAGTATATAACGTTATACGTTATATAGTAATAGTATATAACGTTATACGATATATAGTAATAGTATATAACGTTATACGTTATATAGTAATAGTATATAACGTTATACGTTAATACGTAATAGTATATATCGTTATACGTTATATAGTAATAGTATATAACGTTATACGTTATATAGTAATAGTATATAGCGTTATACGTTATATAGTAATAGTATATAACGTTATACGTTAATACGTGATAGTATATATCGTTATACGTTATATAGTAATAGTATATAACGTTATACGTTATATAGTAATATTATATAACGTTATGCGCTATATAGTAATAGTATATAACGTTATACGTTATATAGTAATAGTATATAACGTTATGCATTATACAGTAATAGTATATAACGTTATACGATAGTACGGAATAGTATATATCGTTATACGTTATATAGTAAAAGTATATAACGTTATACGTTATATAGTAATAGTATATAACGTTATACGTTATATAGTAATAGTATATAACGTTATACGTTAATACGTAATAGTATATATCGTTATACGTTATATAGTAATAGTATATAACGTTATGCGTTATATAGTAATAGTATATAAGGTTATACGTTATATAGTATAAGTATATAACGTTATACGTTATATAGTAATAGTATATAACGTTATACGTTATATAGTAATATTATATAACGTTGTGCGTTATATAATAATAGTATATAACGTTATACGTTATATAGTAATAGTATATAACGTTATACGTTATATAGTAATAGTATATAACGTTATACGTTATATAGTAATAGTATATAACGTTATACGATAGTACGTAATAGTATATAACGTTATACGTTATATAGTAATAGTATATAACGTTATACGTTAATACGTAATAGTATATATCGTTATACGTTATATAGTAATACTATATAACGTTATACGTTATATAGTAACAGTATATATCGTTATACGTTATATAGTTATAGTATATAGCGATATATGTGACATAGTAATAGTATATAACGTTATACGTTAGTACGTAGTAGTATATAACGTTATACGTTATATGGTAATACTATACAACGTTATACGTTATATAGTAATAGTATATAACGTTATACGTTATATAGTAATAGTATATAACGTTATACGTTAGTACGTAATAATATACAACGTTATACGTGATATGGCAATACTATATAACGTTATACGTTATTACGTAATAGTATATATCGTTATACGTTATATAGTAATAGTATATAACGTTATACGTTATATAGTAATAGTATATAACGTTATACGTTATATAGTAATAGTATATAACGTTATACGTTAATACGTAATAGTATATATCGTTATACGTGATATGGCAATACTATATAACGTTATACGTTATTACGTAATAGTATATAACGTTATACGATAGTACGGAATAGTATATATCGTTATACGTTATATAGTAATAGTATATAACGTTATGCGTTATATAGTAATAGTATATAACGTTATACGTTATATAGTAATAGTATATAACGTTATACGTTATATAGTAATAGTATATAACGTTATACGTTAATACGTAATAGTATATATCGTTATACGTTATATAGTAATAGTATATAACGTTATGCGTTATATAGTAATAGTATATAACGTTATACGATATATAGTATAAGTATATAACGTTATACGTTATATAATGATAGTAGATAACGTTATACGTTATATAGTAATATTATATAACGTTATGCGTCATATAGTATAAGTATATAACGTTATACGTTATATAATAATAGTATATAACGTTATACGTTATATAGTAATAGTATATAACGTTATACGTTATATAGTAATAGTATATAACGTTATGCATTATACAGTAATAGTATATAACGTTATACGATAGTACGGAATAGTATATATCGTTATACGTTATAAAGTAAAAGTATATAACGTTATACGTTATATAGTAATAGTATATAACGTTATACGTTATATAGTAATAGTATATAACGTTATACGTTAATACGTAATAGTATATATCGTTATACGTTATATAGTAATAGTATATAACGTTATGCGTTATATAGTAATAGTATATAACGTTATACGTTATATAGTATAAGTATATAACGTTATACGTTATATAGTAATAGTATATAACGTTATACGTTATATAGTAATATTATATAACGTTGTGCGTTATATAATAATAGTATATAACGTTATACGTTATATAGTAATAGTATATAACGTTATACGTTATATAGTAATAGTATATAACGTTATACGTTATATAGTAATAGTATATAACGTTATACGATAGTACGTAATAGTATATAACGTTATACGTTATATAGTAATAGTATATAACGTTATACGTTAATACGTAATAGTATATATCGTTATACGTTATATACTATTACTATATAACGTTATACGTTATATAGTAACAGTATATATCGTTATACGTTATATAGTTATAGTATATAGCGATATATGTGACATAGTAATAGTATATAACGTTATACGTTAGTACGTAGTAGTATATAACGTTATACGTTATATGGTAATACTATACAACGTTATACGTTATATAGTAATAGTATATAACGTTATACGTTATATAGTAATAGTATATAACGTTATACGTTAGTACGTAATAATATACAACGTTATACGTGATATGGCAATACTATATAACGTTATACGTTATTACGTAATAGTATATATCGTTATACGTTATATAGTAATAGTATATAACGTTATACGTTATATAGTAATAGTATATAACGTTATACGTTATATAGTAATAGTATATAACGTTATACGTTAATACGTAATAGTATATATCGTTATACGTTATATAGTAATAGTATATAACGTTATACGTTATATAGTAATAGTATATAACGTTATACGTTATATAGTAATATTATATAACGTTATGCGTCATATAGTAATAGTATATAACGCTATACGTTATATAGTAATAGTATATAACGTTATACGTTATATAGTAATAGTATATAACGTTATACGTTATATAGTAATATTATATAACGTTATGCGTTATATAGTTATAGTATAGAACGTTATACGTTATATAGTAATAGTATATAACGTTATACGTTATATAGTAATAGTATATAACGTTATACGTTATATAGTAATAGTATATAACGTTATACGTTATATAGTAATAGTATATAACGTTATACGTTATATAGTAATAGTATATAACGTTATACGTTAGTACGTAATAATATACAACGTTATACGTGATATGGCAATACTATATAACGTTATACGTTATTACGTAATAGTATATAACGTTATACGATAGTACGGAATAGTATATATCGTTATACGTTATATAGTAATAGTATATAACGTTATGCGTTATATAGTAATAGTATATAACGTTATACGATATATAGTATAAGTATATAACGTTATACGTTATATAATGATAGTAGATAACGTTATACGTTATATAGTAATATTATATAACGTTATGCGTCATATAGTAATAGTATATAACGTTATACGTTATATAGTAATAGTATATAACGTTATACGTTATATAGTAATAGTATATAACGTTATACGTTATATAGTAATATTATATAACGTTATGCGTTATATAGTTATAGTATAGAACGTTATACGTTATATAGTAATAGTATATAACGTTATACGTTATATAGTAATAGTATATAACGTTATACGTTATATAGTAATAGTATATAACGTTATACGTTATATAGTAATATTATATAACGTTATACGTTATATAGTAATAGTATATAACGTTATACGTTATATAGTAATAGTATATAACGTTATACGTTATATAGTAATAGTATATAACGTTATACGTTATATAGTAATAGTATATAACGATATACGTTATATAGTAATGGTATATAACGTTATACGTTATATGGTAATGGTATATAACGCTATACGTTATATAGTAATATTATATAACGTTATGCGTTATATAGTTATAGTATAGAACGTTATACGTTATATAGTAATAGTATATAACGTTATACGTTATATAGTAATAGTATATAACGTTATACGTTATATAGTAATAGTATATAACGTTATACGTTATATAGTAATATTATATAACGTTATACGTTATATAGTAATAGTATATAACGTTATACGTTATATAGTAATAGTATATAACGTTATACGTTATATAGTAATAGTATATAACGTTATACGTTATATAGTAATAGTATATAACGATATACGTTATATAGTAATGGTATATAACGTTATACGTTATATGGTAATGGTATATAACGCTATACGTTATATAGTAATATTATATAACGTTATGCGTTATATAGTAATAGTATATAACGTTATACGTTATATAGTAATAGTATATAACGTTATGCATTTTATAGTAATAGTATATAACGTTATACGATAGTACGGAATAGTATATATCGTTATACGTTATATAGTAATATTATATAACGTTATACGTTATATAGTAATAGTATATAACGTTATACGTTATTACGTAATAGTATATAACGTTATACGTTATATAGTAATAGTATATAACGTTATACGATAGTACGGAATAGTATATATCGTTATACGTTATATAGTGATAGTATATAACGTTATACGTTATATAGTAATAGTATATAACGTTATACGTTATATAGTAATAGTATATAACGTTATACGTTATATAGTAATAGTATATAACGTTATACGTTATATAGTAATAGTATATAACGTTATACGTTATATAGTAATAGTATATAACGTTATACGTTATACAGTAATAGTATATAACGTTATACGATAGTACGGAATAGTATATATCGTTATACGTTATATAGTAAAAGTATATAACGTTATACGTTATATAGTAATAGTATATAACGTTATACGTTATATAGTAATAGTATATAACGTTATACGTTAATACGTAATAGTATATATCGTTATACGTTATATAGTAATAGTATATAACGTTATGCGTTATATAGTAATAGTATATAACGTTATACGTTATATAGTATAAGTATATAACGTTATACGTTATATAGTAATAGTATATAACGTTATACGTTATATAGTAATATTATATAACGTTGTGCGTTATATAATAATAGTATATAACGTTATACGTTATTACGTAATAGTATATAACGTTATACGTTATATAGTAATAGTATATAACGTTATACGATAGTACGGAATAGTATATATCGTTATACGTTATATAGTGATAGTATATAACGTTATACGTTATATAGTAATAGTATATAACGTTATACGTTATATAGTAATAGTATATAACGTTATACGTTATATAGTAATAGTATATAACGTTATACGTTATATAGTAATAGCATATAACGTTATACGTTATATAGTAATAGTATATAACGTTATACGTTATACAGTAATAGTATATAACGTTATACGATAGTACGGAATAGTATATATCGTTATACGTTATATAGTAAAAGTATATAACGTTATACGTTATATAGTAATAGTATATAACGTTATACGTTATATAGTAATAGTATATAACGTTATACGTTAATACGTAATAGTATATATCGTTATACGTTATATAGTAATAGTATATAACGTTATGCGTTATATAGTAATAGTATATAACGTTATACGTTATATAGTATAAGTATATAACGTTATACGTTATATAGTAATAGTATATAACGTTATACGTTATATAGTAATATTATATAACGTTGTGCGTTATATAATAATAGTATATAACGTTATACGTTATATAGTAATAGTATATAACGTTATACGTTATATAGTAATAGTATATAACGTTATACGTTATATAGTAATAGTATATAACGTTATACGTTATATAGTAATAGTATATAACGTTATACGTTAATACGTAATAGTATATATCGTTATACGTTATATAGTAATAGTATATAACGTTATACGTTATATAGTAATAGTATATAGCGTTATACGTTATATAGTAATAGTATATAACGTTATACGTTAATACGTGATAGTATATATCGTTATACGTTATATAGTAATAGTATATAACGTTATACGTTATATAGTAATATTATATAACGTTATGCGCTATATAGTAATAGTATATAACGTTATACGTTATATAGTAATAGTATATAACGTTATGCATTATACAGTAATAGTATATAACGTTATACGATAGTACGGAATAGTATATATCGTTATACGTTATATAGTAAAAGTATATAACGTTATACGTTATATAGTAATAGTATTTAACGTTATACGTTATATAGTAATAGTATATAACGTTATACGTTAATACGTAATAGTATATATCGTTATACGTTATATAGTAATAGTATATAACGTTATGCGTTATATAGTAATAGTATATAACGTTATACGTTATATAGTATAAGTATATAACGTTATACGTTATATAGTAATAGTATATAACGTTATACGTTATATAGTAATATTATATAACGTTGTGCGTTATATAATAATAGTATATAACGTTATACGTTATATAGTAATAGTATATAACGTTATACGTTATATAGTAATAGTATATAACGTTATACGTTATATAGTAATAGTATATAACGTTATACGTTATATAGTAATAGTATATAACGTTATACGATAGTACGTAATAGTATATAACGTTATACGTTATATAGTAATAGTATATAACGTTATACGTTAATACGTAATAGTATATATCGTTATACGTTATATAGTAATACTATATAACGTTATACGTTATATAGTAACAGTATATATCGTTATACGTTATATAGTTATAGTATATAGCGATATATGTGACATAGTAATAGTATATATCGTTATACGTTAGTACGTAGTAGTATATAACGTTATACGTTATATGGTAATACTATACAACGTTATACGTTATATAGTAATAGTATATAACGTTATACGTTATATTGTAATAGTATATAACGTTATACGTTAGTACGTAATAATATACAACGTTATACGTGATATGGCAATACTATATAACGTTATACGTTATTACGTAATAGTATATATCGTTATACGTTATATAGTAATAGTATATAACGTTATACGTTATATAGTAATAGTATATAACGTTATACGTTATATAGTAATAGTATATAACGTTATACGTTAATACGTAATAGTATATATCGTTATACGTTATATAGTAATAGTATATAACGTTATACGTTATATAGTAATAGTATATAACGTTATACGTTATATAGTAATATTATATAACGTTATGCGTCATATAGTAATAGTATATAACGCTATACGTTATATAGTAATAGTATATAACGTTATACGTTATATAGTAATAGTATATAACGTTATACGTTATATAGTAATATTATATAACGTTATGCGTTATATAGTTATAGTATAGAACGTTATACGTTATATAGTAATAGTATATAACGTTATACGTTATATAGTAATAGTATATAACGTTATACGTTATATAGTAATAGTATATAACGTTATACGTTATATAGTAATAGTATATAACGTTATACGTTAGTACGTAATAATATACAACGTTATACGTGATATGGCAATACTATATAACGTTATACGTTATTACGTAATAGTATATATCGTTATACGCTATATAGTAATAGTATATAACGTTATACGTTATATAGTAATAGTTTATAACATTATACGTTATATAGTAATAGTATATAACGTTATACGTTAATACGTAATAGTATATATCGTTATACGTTATATAGTAATAGTATATAACGTTATACGTTATATAGTAATAGTATATAACGTTATACGTTATATAGTAATAGTATATAACGTTATACGTTAATACGTAATAGTATATATCGTTATACGTTATATAGTAATAGTATATAACGTTATGCGTTATATAGTAATAGTATATAACGTTATACGATATATAGTATAAGTATATAACGTTATACGTTATATAATAATAGTATATAACGTTATACGTTATATAGTAATATTATATAACGTTATGCGTTAGTACGTAATAATATACAACGTTATACGTGATATGGCAATACTATATAACGTTATACGTTATTACGTAATAGTATATATCGTTATACGTTATATAGTAATAGTATATAACGTTATACGTTATATAGTAATAGTTTATAACGTTATACGTTATATAGTAATAGTATATAACGTTATACGTTAATACGTAATAGTATATATCGTTATACGTTATATAGTAATAGTATATAACGTTATACGTTATATAGTAATAGTATATAACGTTATACGTTATATAGTAATAGTATATAACGTTATACGTTATATAGTAATAGTATATAACGTTATACGTTAATACGTAATAGTATATATCGTTATACGTTATATAGTAATAGTATATAACGTTATGCGTTATATAGTAATAGTATATAACGTTATCCGATATATAGTATAAGTATATAACGTTATACGTTATATAATGATAGTAGATAACGTTATACGTTATATAGTAATATTATATAACGTTATGCGTCATATAGTATAAGTATATAACGTTATACGTTATATAATAATAGTATATAACGTTATACGTTATATAGTAATAGTATATAACGTTATACGTTATATAGTAATATTATATAACGTTATGCGTTATATAGTTATAGTATAGAACGTTATACGTTATATAGTAATAGTATATAACGTTATACGTTATATAGTAATAGTATATAACGTTATACGTTATATAGTAATAGTATATAACGTTATACGTTATATAGTAATAGTATATAACGTTATACGTTATATAGTAATATTACATAACGTTATGCGTTATATAGTAATAGTATATAACGATATACGCTATATAGTAATAGTATATAACGTTATGCGTTATATAGTAATAGTATATAACGTTATACGATAGTACGGAATAGTATATATCGTTATACGTTATATAGTAATAGTATATAACATTATACGTTAGTACGTAATAATATACAACGTTATACGTGATATGGCAATACTATATAACGTTATACGTTATTACGTAATAGTATATAACGTTATACGATAGTACGGAATAGTATATATCGTTATACGTTATATAGTAATAGTATATAACGTTATGCGTTATATAGTAAGAGTATATAACGTTATACGATATATAGTATAAGTATATAACGTTATACGTTATATAATGATAGTAGATAACGTTATACGTTATATAGTAATATTATATAACGTTATGCGTCATATAGTAATAGTATATAACGTTATACGTTATATAGTAATAGTATATAACGTTATACGTTATATAGTAATAGTATATAACGTTATACGTTATATAGTAATAGTATATAACGTTATACGTTATTACGTAATAGTATATAACGTTATACGTTATATAGTAATAGTATATAACGTTATACGATAGTACGGAATAGTATATATCGTTATACGTTATATAGTGATAGTATATAACGTTATACGTTATATAGTAACAGTATATAACGTTATACGTTATATAGTAATAGTATATAACGTTATACGTTATATAGTAATAGTATATAACGTTATACGTTATATAGTAATAGTATATAACGTTATACGTTATATAGTAATAGTATATAACGTTATACGTTATATAGTAATAGTATATAACGTTATACGTTATATAGTAATAGTATATAACGTTATACGTTATATAGTAATAGTATATAACGTTATACGTTATATAGTAATAGTATATAACGTTATACGTTAATACGTAATAGTATATATCGTTATACGTTATATAGTAATAGTATATAACGTTATACGTTATATAGTAATAGTATATAACGTTATACGTTATATAGTAATAGTATATAACGTTATACGTTATATAGTAATAGTATATAACGTTATACGTTATATAGTAATAGTATATAACGTTATACGTTAATACGTAATAGTATATATCGTTATACGTTATATAGTAATAGTATATAACGTTATGCGTTATATAGTAATAGTATATAACGTTATACGATATATAGTATAAGTATATAACGTTATACGTTATATAATAATAGTATATAACGTTATACGTTATATAGTAATAGTATATAACGTTATACGTTATATAGTAATATTACATAACGTTATGCGTTATATAGTAATAGTATATAACGATATACGCTATATAGTAATAGTATATAACGTTATGCGTTATATAGTAATAGTATATAACGTTATACGATAGTACGGAATAGTATATATCGTTATACGTTATATAGTAATAGTATATAACATTATACGTTAGTACGTAATAATATACAACGTTATACGTGATATGGCAATACTATATAACGCTATACGTTATTACGTAATAGTATATAACGTTATACGATAGTACGGAATAGTATATATCGTTATACGTTATATAGTAATAGTATATAACGTTATACGTTATATAGTAATAGTATATAACGTTATACGTTATATAGTAATAGTATATAACGTTATACGTTAATACGTAATAGTATATATCGTTATACGTTATATAGTATAAGTATATAACGTCATACGTTATATAGTAATAGTGTATAACGTTATACGTTATATAGTAATATTACATAACGTTATGTGTTATATAGTAATAGTATATAACGTTATACGTTACATAGTAATAGTATATAACGTTATACGTTATATAGTAATGGTATATAACGTTATACGTTATATAGTAATATTATATAACGTTATGCGTTATATAGTAATAGTATATAACGTTATACGTTATATAGTAATAGTATATAACGTTATACGTTATATAGTAATAGTATATAACGTTATACGTTATATAGTAATAGTATATAACGTTATACGTTATATAGTAATAGTATATAACGTTATACGTTATATAGTAATAGTATATAACGTTATACGTTATATAGTAATAGTATATAACGTTATACGTTATATAGTAATAGTATATAACGTTATACGTTATATAGTAATAGTATATAACGTTATACGTTAATACGTAATAGTATATATCGTTATACGTTATATAGTAATAGTATATAACGTTATACGTTATATAGTAATAGTATATAACGTTATACGTTATATAGTAATAGTATATAACGTTATACGTTAATACGTAATAGTATATATCGTTATACGTTATATAGTAATAGTATATAACGTTATGCGTTATATAGTAATAGTATATAACGTTATACGTTATATAGTAATAGTATATAACGTTATACGTTATATAGTAATAGTATATAACGTTATACGTTATATAGTAATAGTATATAACGTTATACGTTATATAGTAATAGTATATAGCGTTATACGTTATATAGTAATAGTATATAACGTTATACGTTAATACGTGATAGTATATATCGTTATACGTTATATAGTAATAGTATATAACGTTATACGTTATATAGTAATATTATATAACGTTATGCGCTATATAGTAATAGTATATAACGTTATACGTTATATAGTAATAGTATATAACGTTATGCATTATACAGTAATAGTATATAACGTTATACGATAGTACGGAATAGTATATATCGTTATACGTTATATAGTAAAAGTATATAACGTTATACGTTATATAGTAATAGTATTTAACGTTATACGTTATATAGTAATAGTATATAACGTTATACGTTAATACGTAATAGTATATATCGTTATACGTTATATAGTAATAGTATATAACGTTATGCGTTATATAGTAATAGTATATAACGTTATACGTTATATAGTATAAGTATATAACGTTATACGTTATATAGTAATAGTATATAACGTTATACGTTATATAGTAATATTATATAACGTTGTGCGTTATATAATAATAGTATATAACGTTATACGTTATATAGTAATAGTATATAACGTTATACGTTATATAGTAATAGTATATAACGTTATACGTTATATAGTATAAGTATATAACGTTATACGTTATATAGTAATAGTATATAACGTTATACGTTATATAGTAATAGTATATAACGTTATACGTTAATACGTAATAGTATATATCGTTATACGTTATATAGTAATACTATATAACGTTATACGTTATATAGTAACAGTATATATCGTTATACGTTATATAGTTATAGTATATAGCGATATATGTGACATAGTAATAGTATATAACGTTATACGTTAGTACGTAGTAGTATATAACGTTATACGTTATATGGTAATACTATACAACGTTATACGTTATATAGTAATAGTATATAACGTTATACGTTATATAGTAATAGTATATAACGTTATACGTTAGTACGTAATAATATACAACGTTATAAGTGATATGGCAATACTATATAACGTTATACGTTATTACGTAATAGTATATATCGTTATACGTTATATAGTAATAGTATATAACGTTATACGTTATATAGTAATAGTATATAACGTTATACGTTATATAGTAATAGTATATAACGTTATACGTTAATACGTAATAGTATATATCGTTATACGTTATATAGTAATAGTATATAACGTTATACGTTATATAGTAATAGTATATAACGTTATACGTTATATAGTAATATTATATAACGTTATGCGTCATATAGTAATAGTATATAACGCTATACGTTATATAGTAATAGTATATAACGTTATACGTTATATAGTAATAGTATATAACGTTATACGTTATATAGTAATATTATATAACGTTATGCGTTATATAGTTATAGTATAGAACGTTATACGTTATATAGTAATAGTATATAACGTTATACGTTATATAGTAATAGTATATAACGTTATACGTTATATAGTAATAGTATATAACGTTATACGTTATATAGTAATAGTATATAACGTTATACGTTAGTACGTAATAATATACAACGTTATACGTGATATGGCAATACTATATAACGTTATACGTTATTACGTAATAGTATATATCGTTATACGCTATATAGTAATAGTATATAACGTTATACGTTATATAGTAATAGTTTATAACATTATACGTTATATAGTAATAGTATATAACGTTATACGTTAATACGTAATAGTATATATCGTTATACGTTATATAGTAATAGTATATAACGTTATACGTTATATAGTAATAGTATATAACGTTATACGTTATATAGTAATAGTATATAACGTTATACGTTAATACGTAATAGTATATATCGTTATACGTTATATAGTAATAGTATATAACGTTATGCGTTATATAGTAATAGTATATAACGTTATACGATATATAGTATAAGTATATAACGTTATACGTTATATAATAATAGTATATAACGTTATACGTTATATAGTAATATTATATAACGTTATGCGTTAGTACGTAATAATATACAACGTTATACGTGATATGGCAATACTATATAACGTTATACGTTATTACGTAATAGTATATATCGTTATACGTTATATAGTAATTGTATATAACGTTATACGTTATATAGTAATAGTTTATAACGTTATACGTTATATAGTAATAGTATATAACGTTATACGTTAATACGTAATAGTATATATCGTTATACGTTATATAGTAATAGTATATAACGTTATACGTTATATAGTAATAGTATATAACGTTATACGTTATATAGTAATAGTATATAACGTTATACGTTATATAGTAATAGTATATAACGTTATACGTTAATACGTAATAGTATATATCGTTATACGTTATATAGTAATAGTATATAACGTTATGCGTTATATAGTAATAGTATATAACGTTATCCGATATATAGTATAAGTATATAACGTTATACGTTATATAATGATAGTAGATAACGTTATACGTTATATAGTAATATTATATAACGTTATGCGTCATATAGTATAAGTATATAACGTTATACGTTATATAATAATAGTATATAACGTTATACGTTATATAGTAATAGTATATAACGTTATACGTTATATAGTAATAGTATATAACGTTATACGTTATATAGTAATAGTATATAACGTTATACGTTATATAGTAATATTACATAACGTTATGCGTTATATAGTAATAGTATATAACGATATACGCTATATAGTAATAGTATATAACGTTATGCGTTATATAGTAATAGTATATAACGTTATACGATAGTACGGAATAGTATATATCGTTATACGTTATATAGTAATAGTATATAACATTATACGTTAGTACGTAATAATATACAACGTTATACGTGATATGGCAATACTATATAACGTTATACGTTATTACGTAATAGTATATAACGTTATACGATAGTACGGAATAGTATATATCGTTATACGTTATATAGTAATAGTATATAACGTTATGCGTTATATAGTAAGAGTATATAACGTTATACGATATATAGTATAAGTATATAACGTTATACGTTATATAATGATAGTAGATAACGTTATACGTTATATAGTAATATTATATAACGTTATGCGTCATATAGTAATAGTATATAACGTTATACGTTATATAGTAATAGTATATAACGTTATACGTTATATAGTAATAGTATATAACGTTATACGTTATATAGTAATAGTATATAACGTTATACGTTATATAGTAATAGTATATAACGTTATACGTTATATAGTAATAGTATATAACGTTATACGTTATATAGTAATAGTATATAACGTTATACGTTATATAGTAATAGTATATAACGTTATACGTTATATAGTAATAGTATATAACGTTATACGTTATATAGTAATAGTATATAACGTTATACGTTATATAGTAATAGTATATAACGTTATACGTTATATAGTAATAGTATATAACGTTATACGTTAATACGTAATAGTATATATCGTTATACGTTATATAGTAATAGTATATAACGTTATACGTTATATAGTAATAGTATATAACGTTATACGTTATATAGTAATAGTATATAACGTTATACGTTATATAGTAATAGTATATAACGTTATACGTTAATACGTAATAGTATATATCGTTATACGTTATATAGTAATAGTATATAACGTTATGCGTTATATAGTAATAGTATATAACGTTATACGATATATAGTATAAGTATATAACGTTATACGTTATATAATAATAGTATATAACGTTATACGTTATATAGTAATAGTATATAACGTTATACGTTATATAGTAATATTATATAACGTTATGCGTTATATAGTTATAGTATAGAACGTTATACGTTATATAGTAATAGTATATAACGTTATACGTTATATAGTAATAGTATATAACGTTATACGTTATATAGTAATAGTATATAACGTTATACGTTATATAGTAATAGTATATAACGTTATACGTTATATAGTAATAGTATATATCGTTATGCGTTATATAGTAATAGTATATAACGTTATACGATATATAGTATAAGTATATAACGTTATACGTTATATAATAATAGTATATAACGTTATACGTTATATAGTAATATTATATAACGTTATGCGTCATATAGTAATAGTATATAATGTTATACGATAGTACGAAATAGTATATATCGTTATACGTTATATAGTAATAGTATATAACGTTATACGTTATATAGTAATAGTATATAACGTTAAACGTTATATAGTAATAGTATATAACGTTATACGTTATATAGTAATAGTATATAACGTTACACGTTATATAGTAATAGTATATATCGTTATACGTTATATAGAAATAGTATATAACGTTATGCGTTATATAGTAATAGTATATAACGTTATACGATAGTACGAAATAGTATATATCGTTATACGTTATATAGTAATAGTATATAACGTTATGCGTTATATAGTAATAGTATATAACGTTATACGTTAGTACGTAATAATATACAACGTTATACGTGATATGGCAGTACTATATGACGTCATACGTTATTACGTAATAGTATATAACGTTATACGTTATATAGTAATAGTATATAACGTTATACGTTATATAGTAATAGTATATAACGTTATACGTTATATAGTAATGGTATATAACGTTATACGTTATATAGTAATGGTATATAACGTTATACGTTATATAGTAATAGTATATAACGTTATACGTTATATAGTAATATTATATAACGTTATGCGTTATATAGTAATAGTATATAACGTTATACGTTATATAGTAATAGTATATAACGTTATACGTTATATAGTAATAGTATATAACGTTATACGTTATATAGTAATATTATATAACGTTATGCGTTATATAGTAATAGTATATAACGTTATACGTTATATAGTAGTAGTATATAACGTTATACGTTATATAGTAATATTATATAACGTTACGCGTTATATAGTAATAGTATATAACGTTATACGTTATATAGTAATAGTATATAACGTTATGCGTTATATAGTAATAGTATGTCGGAGATGCAGAGACATCGAGCCTTTCTTTTGGAAGATTTCTCAATACTTGGGCTCTGGGTGACATAACTGGTCCCCGAACGTAGCCACGGTCACGGGATGAACGAAATGTTTTACAAAGTAGGTTCCAGTGTTAAGGGATACGGTGTATAAACAACCAAGTCTTGATCAGGAGCAATGCTGGTTTATGTGGAAATGCCTAGTTACGGCGCTTGGGAATTTGTTGATATTCCCGATCGATATGTATTTGATATATGTAACTGTATCTGTCTTTTATTTTGCAATCTCCTTGGAGAGTTTACTGTCATCGTCTTGGAGTCAGTCTTAGAGAACCCCTGTGCCAGAGTGAACGTGTCAGTGTGCTATCAAAAATATATTAAAACGTACAGAAAGTTTCCCGTTGACCGTGGATTCGTTACAGAACCCAAGAATATTATTTAAAGCATTTGTTTACTTATTGTTTGTTATCTTAGTTAACCGATAAACTAATTATTTATCAAACTTTGTAAAGAAATATAATTTTATGTAAATACAACCTTTATTGAACATCATGATGGCAAATGCTAACGAAGAATCGTCTCGCGCTCGAAATCCAAACGACAATTCGACATATATAATAATTCGACATATATTCGACATATATTCGTTATACGTTATATAGTAATAGTATATAACGTTATGCGTTACATAGTAATAGTATATAACGTTATACGTTATATAGTAATAGTATATAACGTTATACGTTAATACGTTATAGTATATATCGTTATATGTTATATAGTAATAGTATATAACGTTATGCGTTATATAATAATAGTATATAACGTTATACGTTATATAGTAATAGTATATATAGTTATACGTTATATAGTAACAGTATATAACGTTATACGTTATATAGTAATAGTATATAACGTTATACGTTATATAGTAATGGTATATAACGTTATACGTTATATAGTAGTAGTATATAACGTTATACGTTAATACGTAATAGTATATATCGTTATACGTTATATAGTAATAGTATATAACGTTATGCGTTATATAGTAATAGTATATAATGTTATACGATAGTACGAAATAGTATATATCGTTATACGTTATATAGTAATAGTATATAACGTTATACGTTATATAGTAATAGTATATAACGTTATACGTTATATAGTAATATTATATAACGTTATGCGTTATATAGTAATAGTATATAACGTTATACGTTATATAGTAATAGTATATAACGTTATACGTTATATAGAAATAGTATATAACGTTATGCGTTATATAGTAATAGTATATAACGTTATACGATAGTACGAAATAGTATATATCGTTATACGTTATATAGTAGTAGTATATAACGTTATGCGTTATATAGTAATAGTATATAACGTTATACGTTAGTACGTAATAATATACAACGTTATACGTGATATGGCAGTACTATATGACGTCATACGTTATTACGTAATAGTATATAACGTTATACGTTATATAGTAATAGTATATAACGTTATACGTTATATAGTAATAGTATATAACGTTATACGTTATATAGTAATGGTATATAACGTTATACGTTATATAGTAATGGTATATAACGTTATACGTTATATAGTAATAGTATATAACGTTATGCGTTATATAGTAATAGTATATAACGTTATACGTTATATAGTAATAGTATATAACGTTATACGTTATATAGTAATAGTATATAACGTTATACGTTATATAGTAATATTATATAACGTTATGCGTTATATAGTAATAGTATATAACGTTATACGTTATATAGTAATAGTATATAACGTTATACGTTATATAGTAATAGTATATAACGTTATACGTTATATAGTAATAGTATATAACGTTATACGTTATATAGTAATATTATATAACGTTATGCGTTATATAGTAATAGTATATAACGTTATACGTTATATAGTAATATTATATAACGTTATGCGTTATATAGTAATAGTATATAACGTTATACGTTATATAGTAATAGTATATAACGTTATACGTTATATAGTAATATTATATAACGTTATACGTTATATAGTAATGGTATATCTCGTTATACGTTATATAGTAATAGTATATAACGTTATACGTTAATACGTAATAGTATATAACGTTATACGTTATATAGTAATATTATATAACGTTATGCGTTATATAGTAATAGTATATAACGTTATACGTTATATAGTAATGGTATATAACGTTATACGTTATATAGTAGTAGTATGTAACGTTATACGTTAATACGTAATAGTATATATCGTTATACGTTATATAGTAATAGTATATAACGTTATGCGTTATATAGTAATAGTATATAATGTTATACGATAGTACGAAATAGTATATATCGTTATACGTTATATAGTAATAGTATATAACGTTATACGTTATATAGTAATAGTATATAACGTTATACGTTATATAGTAATATTATATAACGTTATGCGTTATATAGTAATAGTATATAACGTTATACGTTATATAGTAATAGTATATAACGTTATACGTTATATAGTAATAGTATATAACGTTATACGTTATATAGTAATAGTATATAACGTTATGCGTTATATAGTAATAGTATATAACGTTATACGTTAGTACGTAATAATATACAACGTTATAGGTGATATGGCAGTACTATATGACGTTATACGTTATTACGTAATAGTATATAACGTTATACGTTATATAGTAATAGTATATAACGTTATACGTTATATAGTAATAGTATATAACGTTATGCGTTATATAGTAATAGTATATAATGTTATACGATAGTACGAAATAGTATATATCGTTATACGTTATATAGTAATAGTATATAACGTTATGCGTTATATAGTAATAGTATATAATGTTATACGATAGTACGAAATAGTATATATCGTTATACGTTATATAGTAATAGTATATAACGTTATGCGTTACATAGTAATAGTATATAACGTTATACGTTATATAGTAATAGTATATAACGTTATACGTTAATACGTTATAGTATATATCGTTATATGTTATATAGTAATAGTATATAACGTTATGCGTTATATAATAATAGTATATAACGTTATACGTTATATAGTAATAGTATATATAGTTATACGTTATATAGTAACAGTATATAACGTTATACGTTATATAGTAATAGTATATAACGTTATACGTTATATAGTAATGGTATATAACGTTATACGTTATATAGTAATGGTATATAACGTTATACGTTATATAGTAGTAGTATATAACGTTATACGTTAATACGTAATAGTATATATCGTTATACGTTATATAGTAATAGTATATAACGTTATGCGTTATATAGTAATAGTATATAATGTTATACGATAGTACGAAATAGTATATATCGTTATACGTTATATAGTAATAGTATATAACGTTATACGTTATATAGTAATAGTATATAACGTTATACGTTATATAGTAATATTATATAACGTTATGCGTTATATAGTAATAGTATATAACGTTATACGTTATATAGTAATAGTATATAACGTTATACGTTATATAGAAATAGTATATAACGTTATGCGTTATATAGTAATAGTATATAACGTTATACGATAGTACGAAATAGTATATATCGTTATACGTTATATAGTAGTAGTATATAACGTTATGCGTTATATAGTAATAGTATATAACGTTATACGTTAGTACGTAATAATATACAACGTTATACGTGATATGGCAGTACTATATGACGTCATACGTTATTACGTAATAGTATATAACGTTATACGTTATATAGTAATAGTATATAACGTTATACGTTATATAGTAATATTATATAACGTTATGCGTTATATAGTAATAGTATATAACGTTATACGTTATATAGTAATAGTATATAACGTTATACGTTATATAGTAATAGTATATAACGTTATACGTTATATAGTAATAGTATATAACGTTATACGTTATATAGTAATATTATATAACGTTATGCGTTATATAGTAATAGTATATAACGTTATACGTTATATAGTAATAGTATATAACGTTATACGTTATATAGTAATAGTATATAACGTTATACGTTATATAGTAATGGTATATAACGTTATACGTTATATAGTAATGGTATATAACGTTATACGTTATATAGTAATAGTATATAACGTTATACGTTATATAGTAATATTATATAACGTTATGCGTTATATAGTAATAGTATATAACGTTATACGTTATATAGTAATAGTATATAACGTTATACGTTATATAGTAATAGTATATAACGTTATACGTTATATAGTAATGGTATATAACGTTATACGTTATATAGTAATGGTATATAACGTTATACGTTATATAGTAATAGTATATAACGTTATACGTTATATAGTAATGGTATATAACGTTATACGTTATATAGTAATGGTATATAACGTTATACGTTATATAGTAATAGTATATAACGTTATGCGTTATATAGTAATAGTATATAACGTTATACGTTATATAGTAATAGTATATAACGTTATACGTTATATAGTAATAGTATATAACGTTATACGTTATATAGTAATATTATATAACGTTATGCGTTATATAGTAATAGTATATAACGTTATACGTTATATAGTAATAGTATATAACGTTATACGTTATATAGTAATAGTATATAACGTTATACGTTATATAGTAATATTATATAACGTTATGCGTTATATAGTAATAGTATATAACGTTATACGTTATATAGTAATAGTATATAACGTTATACGTTATATAGTAATAGTATATAACGTTATGCGTTATATAGTAATAGTATATAATGTTATACGACAGTACGAAATAGTATATATCGTTATACGTTATATAGTAATAGTATATAACGTTATGCGTTATATAGTAATAGTATATAATGTTATACGATAGTACGAAATAGTATATATCGTTATACGTTATATAGTAATAGTATATAACGTTATACGTTATACAGTAATAGTATATAACGTTATACGTTATATAGTAATATTATATAACGTTATGCGTTAGTACGTAATAATATACAACGTTATACGTGATATGGCAGTACTATATAACGTTATACGTTATTACGTAATAGTATATAACGTTATACGTTATATAGTAATAGTATATAACGTTATACGTTATATAGTAATAGTATATAACGTTATACGTTATATAGTAATAGTATATAACGTTATACGTTATATAGTATACGTATATAACGTTATACGTTATATAGTAATATTATATAACGTTATGCGTTATATAGTAATAGTATATAACGTTATACGTTATATAGTAATAGTATATAACGTTATACGTTATATAGTAATATTATATAACGTTATACGTTATATAGTAATGGTATATCTCGTTATACGTTATATAGTAATAGTATATAACGTTATACGTTAATACGTAATAGTATATAACGTTATACGTTATATAGTAATATTATATAACGTTATGCGTTATATAGTAATAGTATATAACGTTATACGTTATATAGTAATGGTATATAACGTTATACGTTATATAGTAGTAGTATGTAACGTTATACGTTAATACGTAATAGTATATATCGTTATACGTTATATAGTAATAGTATATAACGTTATGCGTTATATAGTAATAGTATATAATGTTATACGATAGTACGAAATAGTATATATCGTTATACGTTATATAGTAATAGTATATAACGTTATACGTTATATAGTAATAGTATATAACGTTATACGTTATATAGTAATATTATATAACGTTATGCGTTATATAGTAATAGTATATAACGTTATACGTTATATAGTAATAGTATATAACGTTATACGTTATATAGTAATAGTATATAACGTTATACGTTATATAGTAATAGTATATAACGTTATGCGTTATATAGTAATAGTATATAACGTTATACGTTAGTACGTAATAATATACAACGTTATAGGTGATATGGCAGTACTATATGACGTTATACGTTATTACGTAATAGTATATAACGTTATACGTTATATAGTAATAGTATATAACGTTATACGTTATATAGTAATAGTATATAACGTTATACGTTATATAGTAATAGTATATAACGTTATACGTTATATAGTAATAGTATATAACGTTATACGTTATATAGTAATGGTATATAACGTTATACGTTATATAGTAATGGTATATAACGTTATGCGTTATATAGTAATAGTATATAACGTTATACGTTATATAGTAATAGTATATAACGTTATACGTTATATAGTAATAGTATATAACGTTATACGTTATATAGTAATAGTATATAACGTTATACGTTATATAGTAATAGTATATAACGTTATACGTTATATAGTAATGGTATATAACGTTATACGTTATATAGTAATATTATATAACGTTATACGATAGTACGGAATAGTATATATCGTTATACGTTATATAGTAATAGTATATAACGTTATACGTTATATAGCAATAGTATATAACGTTATACGTTATATAGTAATAGTGTATAACGTTATGCGTTATATAGTAATAGTATATAATGTTATACGATAGTACGAAATAGTATATATCGTTATACGTTATATAGTAATAGTATATAACGTTATGCGTTATATAGTAATAGTATATAACGTTATACGTTATATAGTAATATTACATAACGTTATGTGTTATATAGTAATAGTATATAACGTTATACGTTACATAGTAATAGTATATAACGTTATACGTTATATAGTAATGGTATATAACGTTATACGTTATATAGTAATATTATATAACGTTATGCGTTATATAGTAATAGTATATAACGTTATACGTTATATAGTAATAGTATATAACGTTATACGTTATTACGTAATAGTATATAACGTTATACGTTATATAGTAATAGTATATAACGTTATACGTTATATAGTAATAGTATATAACGTTATACGTTATATAGTAATAGTATATAACGTTATACGTTATATAGTAATAGTATATAACGTTATACGTTATATAGTAATAGTATATAACGTTATACATTATATAGTAATAGTATATAACGTTATACGTTATATAGTAATAGTATATAACGTTATACGATAGTACGTAATAGTATATAACGTTATACGTTATATAGTAATAGTATATAACGTTATACGTTAATACGTAATAGTATATATCGTTATACGTTATATAGTAATAGTATATAACGTTATACGTTATACAGTAATAGTATATAACGTTATACGTTATATAGTAATAGTATATAACGTTATACGTTAATACGTGATAGTATATATCGTTATACGTTATATAGTAATAGTATATAACGTTATACGTTATATAGTAATATTATATAACGTTATGCGCTATATAGTAATAGTATATAACGTTATACGTTATATAGTAATAGTATATAACGTTATGCATTATACAGTAATAGTATATAACGTTATACGATAGTACGGAATAGTATATATCGTTATACGTTATATAGTAAAAGTATATAACGTTATACGTTATATAGTAATAGTATATAACGTTATACGTTATATAGTAATAGTATATAACGTTATACGTTAATACGTAATAGTATATATCGTTATACGTTATATAGTAATAGTATATAACGTTATGCGTTATATAGTAATAGTATATAACGTTATACGTTATATAGTATAAGTATATAACGTTATACGTTATATAGTAATAGTATATAACGTTATGCATTATATAGTAATAGTATATAACGTTATACGATAGTACGGAATAGTATATATCGTTATACGTTATATAGTAATAGTATATAACGTTATGCGTTATATAGTAATAGTATATAACGTTATACGTTATATAGTATAAGTATATAACGTTATACGTTATATAGTAATAGTATATAACGTTATACGTTATATAGTAATATTATATAACGTTATACGTTATATAGTAATATTATATAACGTTATGCGCTATATAGTAATAGTATATAACGTTATACGTTATATAGTAATAGTATATAACGTTATGCATTATACAGTAATAGTATATAACGTTATACGATAGTACGGAATAGTATATATCGTTATACGTTATATAGTAAAAGTATATAACGTTATGCGTTAATACGTAATAGTATATATCGTTATACGTTATATAGTAATAGTATATAACGTTATACGTTATATAGTAATAGTATATAACGTTATACGTTATATAGTAATATTATATAACGTTATGCGTTATATAGTAATAGTATATAACGTTATACGTTAGTACGTAATAATATACAACGTTATACGTGATATGGCAGTACTATATAACGTTATACGTTATTACGTAATAGTATATAACGTTATACGTTATATAGTAATAGTATATAACGTTATACGTTATATAGTAATAGTATATAACGTTATACGTTATATAGTAATAGTATATAACGTTATACGTTAATACGTAATAGTATATATCGTTATACGTTATATAGTAATAGTATATAACGTTATGCGTTATATAGTAATAGTATATAACGTTATACGTTATATAGTATAAGTATATAACGTTATACGTTATATAGTAATAGTATATAACGTTATACGTTATATAGTAATATTATATAACGTTGTGCGTTATATAATAATAGTATATAACGTTATACGTTATATAGTAATAGTATATAACGTTATACGTTATATAGTAATAGTATATAACGTTATACGTTATATAGTAATAGTATATAACGTTATGCATTATATAGTAATAGTATATAACGTTATACGATAGTACGGAATAGTATATATCGTTATACGTTATATAGTAATAGTATATAACGTTATGCGTTATATAGTAATAGTATATAACGTTATACGTTATATAGTATAAGTATATAACGTTATACGTTATATAGTAATAGTATATAACGTTATACGTTATATAGTAATATTATATAACGTTATACGTTATATAGTAATATTATATAACGTTATGCGCTATATAGTAATAGTATATAACGTTATACGTTATATAGTAATAGTATATAACGTTATGCATTATACAGTAATAGTATATAACGTTATACGATAGTACGGAATAGTATATATCGTTATACGTTATATAGTAAAAGTATATAACGTTATGCGTTAATACGTAATAGTATATATCGTTATACGTTATATAGTAATAGTATATAACGTTATACGTTATATAGTAATAGTATATAACGTTATACGTTATATAGTAATATTATATAACGTTATGCGTTATATAGTAATAGTATATAACGTTATACGTTAGTACGTAATAATATACAACGTTATACGTGATATGGCAGTACTATATAACGTTATACGTTATTACGTAATAGTATATAACGTTATACGTTATATAGTAATAGTATATAACGTTATACGTTATATAGTAATAGTATATAACGTTATACGTTATATAGTAATAGTATATAACGTTTTACGTTATATAGTAATGGTATATAACGTTATACGTTATAGTAATAGTATATAACGTTATGCGTTATATAGTAATAGTATAGAACGTTATACGTTATATAGTAATAGTATATAACGTTATACGTTATATAGTAATATTATATAACGTTATACGATAGTACGGAATAGTATATATCGTTATACGTTATATAGTAATAGTATATAACGTTATACGTTATATAGCAATAGTATATAACGTTATACGTTATATAGTAATAGTATATAACGTTATACGTTAATACGTAATAGTATATAACGTTATACGTTAATACGTAATAGTATATATCGTTATACGTTATATAGTAATAGTATATAACGTTATACGTTATATAGTAATAGTATATAACGTTATACGTTATATAGTAATAGTATATAACGTTTTACGTTATATAGTAATGGTATATAACGTTATACGTTATAGAAATAGTATATAACGTTATGCGTTATATAGTAATAGTATATAACGTTATGCGTTATATAGTAATAGTATATAACGTTATACGTTATATAGTAATATTATATAACGTTATGCGTTATATAGTAATAGTATATAACGTTATACGTTAGTACGTAATAATATACAACGTTATACGTGATATGGCAGTACTATATAACGTTATACGTTATTACGTAATAGTATATAACGTTATACGTTATATAGTAATAGTATATAACGTTATACGTTATATAGTAATAGTATATAACGTTATACGTTATATAGTAATAGTATATAACGTTTTACGTTATATAGTAATGGTATATAACGTTATACGTTATAGTAATAGTATATAACGTTATGCGTTATATAGTAATAGTATATAACGTTATACGTTATATAGTAATATTATATAACGTTATGCGTTATATAGTAATAGTATATAACGTTATACGTTAGTACGTAATAATATACAACGTTATACGTGATATGGCAGTACTATATAACGTTATACGTTATTACGTAATAGTATATAACGTTATACGTTATATAGTAATAGTATATAACGTTATACGTTATATAGTAATAGTATATAACGTTATACGTTATATAGTAATAGTATATAACGTTTTACGTTATATAGTAATGGTATATAACGTTATACGTTATAGTAATAGTATATAACGTTATGCGTTATATAGTAATAGTATAGAACGTTATACGTTATATAGTAATAGTATATAACGTTATACGTTATATAGTAATATTATATAACGTTATACGATAGTACGGAATAGTATATATCGTTATACGTTATATAGTAATAGTATATAACGTTATACGTTATATAGCAATAGTATATATCGTTATACGTTATATAGTATAAGTATATAACGTCATACGTTATATAGTAATAGTATATAACGTTATACGTTATATAGTAATATTACATAACGTTATGTGTTATATAGTAATAGTATATAACGTTATACGTTACATAGTAATAGTATATAACGTTATACGTTATATAGTAATGGTATATAACGTTATACGTTATATAGTAATATTATATAACGTTATGCGTTATATAGTAATAGTATATAACGTTATACGTTATATAGTAATAGTATATAACGTTATACGTTATATAGTAATAGTATATAACGTTATACGTTATATAGTAATAGTATATAACGTTATACGTTATATAGTAATAGTATATAACGTTATACGTTATATAGTAATAGTATATAACGTTATACGTTATATAGTAATAGTATATAACGTTATACGTTATATAGTAATAGTATATAACGTTATACGTTATATAGTAATAGTATATAACGTTATACGTTATATAGTAATAGTATATAACGTTATACGATAGTACGTAATAGTATATAACGTTATACGTTATATAGTAATAGTATATAACGTTATACGTTAATACGTAATAGTATATATCGTTATACGTTATATAGTAATAGTATATAACGTTATACGTTATACAGTAATAGTATATAACGTTATACGTTATATAGTAATAGTATATAACGTTATACGTTAATACGTGATAGTATATATCGTTATACGTTATATAGTAATAGTATATAACGTTATACGTTATATAGTAATATTATATAACGTTATGCGCTATATAGTAATAGTATATAACGTTATACGTTATATAGTAATAGTATATAACGTTATGCATTATACAGTAATAGTATATAACGTTATACGATAGTACGGAATAGTATATATCGTTATACGTTATATAGTAAAAGTATATAACGTTATACGTTATATAGTAATAGTATATAACGTTATACGTTATATAGTAATAGTATATAACGTTATACGTTAATACGTAATAGTATATATCGTTATACGTTATATAGTAATAGTATATAACGTTATGCGTTATATAGTAATAGTATATAACGTTATACGTTATATAGTATAAGTATATAACGTTATACGTTATATAGTAATAGTATATAACGTTATACGTTATATAGTAATATTATATAACGTTGTGCGTTATATAATAATAGTATATAACGTTATACGTTATATAGTAATAGTATATAACGTTATACGTTATATAGTAATAGTATATAACGTTATACGTTATATAGTAATAGTATATAACGTTATGCATTATATAGTAATAGTATATAACGTTATACGATAGTACGGAATAGTATATATCGTTATACGTTATATAGTAATAGTATATAACGTTATGCGTTATATAGTAATAGTATATAACGTTATACGTTATATAGTATAAGTATATAACGTTATACGTTATATAGTAATAGTATATAACGTTATACGTTATATAGTAATATTATATAACGTTATACGTTATATAGTAATATTATATAACGTTATGCGCTATATAGTAATAGTATATAACGTTATACGTTATATAGTAATAGTATATAACGTTATGCATTATACAGTAATAGTATATAACGTTATACGATAGTACGGAATAGTATATATCGTTATACGTTATATAGTAAAAGTATATAACGTTATGCGTTAATACGTAATAGTATATATCGTTATACGTTATATAGTAATAGTATATAACGTTATACGTTATATAGTAATAGTATATAACGTTATACGTTATATAGTAATATTATATAACGTTATGCGTTATATAGTAATAGTATATAACGTTATACGTTAGTACGTAATAATATACAACGTTATACGTGATATGGCAGTACTATATAACGTTATACGTTATTACGTAATAGTATATAACGTTATACGTTATATAGTAATAGTATATAACGTTATACGTTATATAGTAATAGTATATAACGTTATACGTTATATAGTAATAGTATATAACGTTTTACGTTATATAGTAATGGTATATAACGTTATACGTTATAGTAATAGTATATAACGTTATGCGTTATATAGTAATAGTATAGAACGTTATACGTTATATAGTAATAGTATATAACGTTATACGTTATTACGTAATAGTATATATCGTTATACGTTATATAGTAATAGTATATAACGTTATACGTTATATAGTAATAGTATATAACGTTATACGTTATATAGTAGTAGTATATAACGTTATACGTTATATAGTAGTAGTATATAACGTTATACGTTATTACGTAATAGTATATATCGTTATACGTTATATAGTAATAGTATATAACGTTATACGTTATATAGTAATAGTATATAACGTTATACGTTATATAGTAATAGTATATAACGTTATACGTTATATAGTAATAGTATATAACGTTATACGTTATATAGTAATAGTATATAACGATATACGTTATATAGTAATGGTATATAACGTTATACGTTATATAGTAATGGTATATAACGTTATACGTTATATAGTAATATTATATAACGTTATGCGTTATATAGTAATAGTATATAACGTTATGCATTATATAGTAATAGTATATAACGTTATACGATAGTACGGAATAGTATATATCGTTATACGTTATATAGTAATATTATATAACGTTATACGTTATATAGTAATAGTATATAACGTTATACGTTATTACGTAATAGTATATAACGTTATACGTTATATAGTAATAGTATATAACGTTATACGATAGTACGGAATAGTATATATCGTTATACGTTATATAGTGATAGTATATAACGTTATACGTTATATAGTAATAGTATATAACGTTATACGTTATATAGTAATAGTATATAACGTTATACGTTATATAGTAATAGTATATAACGTTATACGTTATTACGTAATAGTATATAACGTTATACGTTATATAGTAATAGTATATAACGTTATACGTTATATAGTAATAGTATATAACGTTATACGTTATATAGTAATAGTATATAACGTTATACGTTATATAGTAATAGTATATAACGTTATACGTTATATAGTAATAGTATATAACGTTATACGTTAATACGTAATAGTATATATCGTTATACGTTATATAGTAATAGTATATAACGTTATACGTTATATAGTAATAGTATATAACGTTATACGGTATATAGTAATATTATATAACGTTATGCGTTATATAGTAATAGTATATAACGATATACGCTATATAGTAATAGTATATAACGTTATGCGTTATATAGTAATAGTATATAACGTTATACGATAGTACGGCATAGTATATATCGTTATACGTTATATAGTAATAGTATATAACATTATACGTTAGTACGTAATTATATACAACGTTATACGTGATATGGCAATACTATATAACGTTATACGTTATTACGTAATAGTATATAACGTTATACGTTATATAGTAATAGTATATAACGTTATACGTTATATAGTAATAGTATATAACGTTATACGTTATATAGTAATGGTATATAACGTTATACGTTATATAGTAATATTATATAACGTTATACGATAGTACGGAATAGTATATATCGTTATACGTTATATAGTAATAGTATATAACGTTATACGTTATATAGTAATAGTATATAACGTTATACGTTATATAGTAATAGTATATAACGTTATACGTTAATACGTAATAGTATATAACGTTATACGTTAATACGTAATAGTATATATCGTTACACGTTATATAGTATAAGTATATAACGTCATACGTTATATAGTAATAGTATATAACGTTATACGTTATTTAGTAATATTACATAACGTTATGTGTTATATAGTAATAGTATATAACGTTATACGTTACATAGTAATAGTATATAACGTTATACGTTATATAGTAATGGTATATAACGTTATACGTTATATAGTAATAGTATATAACGTTATGCATTATACAGTAATAGTATATAACGTTATACGATAGTACGGAATAGTATATATCGTTATACGTTACATAGTAAAAGTATATAACATTATACGTTAGTACGTAATAATATACAACGTTATACGTGATATGGCAATACTATATAACGTTATACGTTATTACGTAATAGTATATAACGTTTTACGTTATATAGTAATAGTATATAACGTTATACGTTATATAGTAATAGTATATAACGTTATACGTTATATAGTAATGGTATATAACGTTATACGTTATATAGTAATATTATATAACGTTATACGATAGTACGGAATAGTATATATCGTTATACGTTATATAGTAATAGTATATAACGTTATACGTTATATAGCAATAGTATATAACGTTATACGTTATATAGTAATAGTATATAACGTTATACGTTAATACGTAATAGTATATAACGTTATACGTTAATACGTAATAGTATATATCGTTATACGTTATATAGTATAAGTATATAACGTCATACGTTATATAGTAATAGTATATAACGTTATACGTTATATAGTAATATTACATAACGTTATGTGTTATATAGTAATAGTATATAACGTTATACGTTACATAGTAATAGTATATAACGTTATACGTTATATAGTAATGGTATATAACGTTATACGTTATATAGTAATATTATATAACGTTATGCGTTATATAGTAATAGTATATAACGTTATACGTTATATAGTAATAGTATATAACGTTATACGTTATATAGTAATAGTATATAACGTTATACGTTATATAGTAATAGTATATAACGTTATACGTTATATAGTAATAGTATATAACGTTATACGTTATATAGTAATAGTATATAACGTTATACGTTATATAGTAATAGTATATAACGTTATACGTTATATAGTAATAGTATATAACGTTATACGTTATATAGTAATAGTATATAACGTTATACGTTATATAGTAATAGTATATAACGTTATACGATAGTACGTAATAGTATATAACGTTATACGTTATATAGTAATAGTATATAACGTTATACGTTAATACGTAATAGTATATATCGTTATACGTTATATAGTAATAGTATATAACGTTATACGTTATACAGTAATAGTATATAACGTTATACGTTATATAGTAATAGTATATAACGTTATACGTTAATACGTGATAGTATATATCGTTATACGTTATATAGTAATAGTATATAACGTTATACGTTATATAGTAATATTATATAACGTTATGCGCTATATAGTAATAGTATATAACGTTATACGTTATATAGTAATAGTATATAACGTTATGCATTATACAGTAATAGTATATAACGTTATACGATAGTACGGAATAGTATATATCGTTATACGTTATATAGTAAAAGTATATAACGTTATACGTTATATAGTAATAGTATATAACGTTATACGTTATATAGTAATAGTATATAACGTTATACGTTAATACGTAATAGTATATATCGTTATACGTTATATAGTAATAGTATATAACGTTATGCGTTATATAGTAATAGTATATAACGTTATACGTTATATAGTATAAGTATATAACGTTATACGTTATATAGTAATAGTATATAACGTTATACGTTATATAGTAATATTATATAACGTTGTGCGTTATATAATAATAGTATATAACGTTATACGTTATATAGTAATAGTATATAACGTTATACGTTATATAGTAATAGTATATAACGTTATACGTTATATAGTAATAGTATATAACGTTATGCATTATATAGTAATAGTATATAACGTTATACGATAGTACGGAATAGTATATATCGTTATACGTTATATAGTAATAGTATATAACGTTATACGTTATATAGTAATAGTATATAACGTTATACGATAGTACGGAATAGTATATATCGTTATACGTTATATAGTGATAGTATATAACGTTATACGTTATATAGTAATAGTATATAACGTTATACGTTATATAGTAATAGTATATAACGTTATACGTTATATAGTAATAGTATATAACGTTATACGTTATTACGTAATAGTATATAACGTTATACGTTATATAGTAATAGTATATAACGTTATACGTTATATAGTAATAGTATATAACGTTATACGTTATATAGTAATAGTATATAACGTTATACGTTATATAGTAATAGTATATAACGTTATACGTTATATAGTAATAGTATATAACGTTATACGTTAATACGTAATAGTATATATCGTTATACGTTATATAGTAATAGTATATAACGTTATACGTTATATAGTAATAGTATATAACGTTATACGGTATATAGTAATATTATATAACGTTATGCGTTATATAGTAATAGTATATAACGATATACGCTATATAGTAATAGTATATAACGTTATGCGTTATATAGTAATAGTATATAACGTTATGCTATAGTACGGAATAGTATATATCGTTATACGTTATATAGTAATAGTATATAACGTTATACGTTAGTACGTAATTATATACAACGTTATACGTGATATGGCAATACTATATAACGTTATACGTTATTACGTAATAGTATATAACGTTATACGTTATATAGTAATAGTATATAACGTTATACGTTATATAGTAATAGTATATAACGTTATACGTTATATAGTAATGGTATATAACGTTATACGTTATATAGTAATATTATATAACGTTATACGATAGTACGGAATAGTATATATCGTTATACGTTATATAGTAATAGTATATAACGTTATACGTTATATAGTAATAGTATATAACGTTATACGTTATATAGTAATAGTATATAACGTTATACGTTAATACGTAATAGTATATAACGTTATACGTTAATACGTAATAGTATATATCGTTACACGTTATATAGTATAAGTATATAACGTCATACGTTATATAGTAATAGTATATAACGTTATACGTTATTTAGTAATATTACATAACGTTATGTGTTATATAGTAATAGTATATAACGTTATACGTTACATAGTAATAGTATATAACGTTATACGTTATATAGTAATGGTATATAACGTTATACGTTATATAGTAATAGTATATAACGTTATGCATTATACAGTAATAGTATATAACGTTATACGATAGTACGGAATAGTATATATCGTTATACGTTACATAGTAAAAGTATATAACATTATACGTTAGTACGTAATAATATACAACGTTATACGTGATATGGCAATACTATATAACGTTATACGTTATTACGTAATAGTATATAACGTTATACGTTATATAGTAATAGTATATAACGTTATACGTTATATAGTAATAGTATATAACGTTATACGTTATATAGTAATGGTATATAACGTTATACGTTATATAGTAATATTATATAACGTTATACGATAGTACGGAATAGTATATATCGTTATACGTTATATAGTAATAGTATATAACGTTATACGTTATATAGCAATAGTATATAACGTTATACGTTATATAGTAATAGTATATAACGTTATACGTTAATACGTAATAGTATATAACGTTATACGTTAATACGTAATAGTATATATCGTTATACGTTATATAGTATAAGTATATAACGTCATACGTTATATAGTAATAGTATATAACGTTATACGTTATATAGTAATATTACATAACGTTATGTGTTATATAGTAATAGTATATAACGTTATACGTTACATAGTAATAGTATATAACGTTATACGTTATATAGTAATGGTATATAACGTTATACGTTATATAGTAATATTATATAACGTTATGCGTTATATAGTAATAGTATATAACGTTATACGTTATATAGTAATAGTATATAACGTTATACGTTATATAGTAATAGTATATAACGTTATACGTTATATAGTAATAGTATATAACGTTATACGTTATATAGTAATAGTATATAACGTTATACGTTATATAGTAATAGTATATAACGTTGTACGTTATATAGTAATAGTATATAACGTTATACGTTATATAGTAATAGTATATAACGTTATACGTTATATAGTAATAGTATATAACGTTATACGTTATATAGTAATAGTATATAACGTTATACGATAGTACGTAATAGTATATAACGTTATACGTTATATAGTAATAGTATATAACGTTATACGTTAATACGTAATAGTATATATCGTTATACGTTATATAGTAATAGTATATAACGTTATACGTTATACAGTAATAGTATATAACGTTATACGTTATATAGTAATAGTATATAACGTTATACGTTAATACGTGATAGTATATATCGTTATACGTTATATAGTAATAGTATATAACGTTATACGTTATATAGTAATATTATATAACGTTATGCGCTATATAGTAATAGTATATAACGTTATACGTTATATAGTAATAGTATATAACGTTATGCATTATACAGTAATAGTATATAACGTTATACGATAGTACGGAATAGTATATATCGTTATACGTTATATAGTAAAAGTATATAACGTTATACGTTATATAGTAATAGTATATAACGTTATACGTTATATAGTAATAGTATATAACGTTATACGTTAATACGTAATAGTATATATCGTTATACGTTATATAGTAATAGTATATAACGTTATGCGTTATATAGTAATAGTATATAACGTTATACGTTATATAGTATAAGTATATAACGTTATACGTTATATAGTAATAGTATATAACGTTATACGTTATATAGTAATATTATATAACGTTGTGCGTTATATAATAATAGTATATAACGTTATACGTTATATAGTAATAGTATATAACGTTATACGTTATATAGTATTAGTATATAACGTTATACGTTATATAGTAATAGTATATAACGTTATGCATTATATAGTAATAGTATATAACGTTATACGATAGTACGGAATAGTATATATCGTTATACGTTATATAGTAATAGTATATAACGTTATGCGTTATATAGTAATAGTATATAACGTTATACGTTATATAGTATAAGTATATAACGTTATACGTTATATAGTAATAGTATATAACGTTATACGTTATATAGTAATATTATATAACGTTATACGTTATATAGTAATATTATATAACGTTATGCGCTATATAGTAATAGTATATAACGTTATACGTTATATAGTAATAGTATATAACGTTATGCATTATACAGTAATAGTATATAACGTTATACGATAGTACGGAATAGTATATATCGTTATACGTTATATAGTAAAAGTATATAACGTTATGCGTTAATACGTAATAGTATATATCGTTATACGTTATATAGTAATAGTATATAACGTTATACGTTATATAGTAATAGTATATAACGTTATACGTTATATAGTAATATTATATAACGTTATGCGTTATATAGTAATAGTATATAACGTTATACGTTAGTACGTAATAATATACAACGTTATACGTGATATGGCAGTACTATATAACGTTATACGTTATTACGTAATAGTATATAACGTTATACGTTATATAGTAATAGTATATAACGTTATACGTTATATAGTAATAGTATATAACGTTATACGTTATATAGTAATAGTATATAACGTTTTACGTTATATAGTAATGGTATATAACGTTATACGTTATAGTAATAGTATATAACGTTATGCGTTATATAGTAATAGTATAGAACGTTATACGTTATATAGTAATAGTATATAACGTTATACGTTATTACGTAATAGTATATATCGTTATACGTTATATAGTAATAGTATATAACGTTATACGTTATATAGTAATAGTATATAACGTTATACGTTATATAGTAGTAGTATATAACGTTATACGTTATATAGTAGTAGTATATAACGTTATACGTTAATACGTAATAGTATATAACGTTAAACGTTAATACGTAATAGTATATATCGTTATACGTTATATAGTAATAGTATATAACGTTATGCGTTATATAGTAATAGTATATAACGTTATACGTTATATAGTAATAGTATATAACGTTATACGTTATATAGTAATAGTATATAACGTTATACGTTATATAGTAATAGTATATAACGTTATACGTTATATAGTAATAGTATATAACGATATACGTTATATAGTAATGGTATATAACGTTATACGTTATATAGTAATGGTATATAACGTTATACGTTATATAGTAATATTATATAACGTTATGCTTTATATAGTAATAGTATATAACGTTATACGTTATATAGTAATAGTATATAACGTTATGCATTATATAGTAATAGTATATAACGTTATACGATAGTACGGAATAGTATATATCGTTATACGTTATATAGTAATATTATATAACGTTATACGTTATATAGTAATAGTATATAACGTTATACGTTATATAGTAATAGTATATAACGTTATGCATTATATAGTAATAGTATATAACGTTATACGATAGTACGGCATAGTATATATCGTTATACGTTATATAGTAATAGTATATAACGTTATACGTTATATAGTAATAGTATATAACGTTATACGTTATATAGTAATAGTATATAACGATATACGTTATATAGTAATGGTATATAACGTTATACGTTATATAGTAATGGTATATAACGTTATACGTTATATAGTAATATTATATAACGTTATGCGTTATATAGTAATAGTATATAACGTTATACGTTATATAGTAATAGTATATAACGTTATGCATTATATAGTAATAGTATATAACGTTATACGATAGTACGGCATAGTATATATCGTTATACGTTATATAGTAATAGTATATAACATTATACGTTAGTACGTAATAATATACAACGTTATACGTGATATGGCAATACTATATAACGTTATACGTTATTACGTAATAGCATATAACGTTATACGTTATATAGTAATAGTATATAACGTTATACGTTATATAGTAATAGTATATAACGTTATACGTTATATAGTAATGGTATATAACGTTATACGTTATATAGTAATATTATATAACGTTATACGATAGTACGGAATAGTATATATCGTTATACGTTATATAGTAATAGTATATAACGTTATACGTTATATAGTAATAGTATATAACGTTATACGTTATATAGTAATAGTATATAACGTTATACGTTAATACGTAATAGAATATAACGTTATACGTTAATACGTAATAGTATATATCGTTATACGTTATATAGTATAAGTATATAACGTCATACGTTATATAGTAATAGTATATAACGTTACACGTTATATAGTAATATTACATAACGTTATGTGTTATATAGTAATAGTATATAACGTTATACGTTACATAGTAATAGTATATAACGTTATACGTTATATAGTAATGGTATATAACGTTATACGTTATATAGTAATAGTATATAACGTTATGCATTATACAGTAATAGTATATAACGTTATACGATAGTACGGAATAGTATATATCGTTATACGTTATATAGTAAAAGTACATAACATTATACGTTAGTACGTAATAATATACAACGTTATACGTGATATGGCAATACTATATAACGTTATACGTTATTACGTAATAGTATTTAACGTTATACGTTATATAGTAATAGTATATAACGTTATACGTTATATAGTAATAGTATATAACGTTATACGTTATATAGTAATGGTATATAACGTTATACGTTATATAGTAATATTATATAACGTTATACGATAGTACGGAATAGTATATATCGTTATACGTTATATAGTAATAGTATATAACGTTATACGTTATATAGCAATAGTATATAACGTTATACGTTATATAGTAATAGTATATAACGTTATACGTTAATACGTAATAGTATATAACGTTATACGTTAATACGTAATAGTATATATCGTTATACGTTATATAGTATAAGTATATAACGTCATACGTTATATAGTAATAGTATATAACGTTATACGTTATATAGTAATGGTATATAACGTTATACGTTATATAGTAATATTATATAACGTTATACGATAGTACGGAATAGTATATATCGTTATACGTTATATAGTAATAGTATATAACGTTATACGTTATATAGCAATAGTATATAACGTTATGCGTTATATAGTAATAGTATATAACGTTATACGTTATATAGTAATAGTATATAACGTTATACGTTATATAGCAATAGTATATAACGTTATACGTTATATAGTAATAGTATATAACGTTATACGTTAATACGTAATAGTATATAACGTTATACGTTAATACGTAATAGTATATATCGTTATACGTTATATAGTATAAGTATATAACGTCATACGTTATATAGTAATAGTATATAACGTTATACGTTATATAGTAATATTACATAACGTTATGTGTTATATAGTAATAGTATATAACGTTATACGTTACATAGTAATAGTATATAACGTTATACGTTATATAGTAATGGTATATAACGTTATACGTTATATAGTAATATTATATAACGTTATGCGTTATATAGTAATAGTATATAACGTTATACGTTATATAGTAATAGTATATAACGTTATACGTTATATAGTAATAGTATATAACGTTATACGTTATATAGTAATAGTATATAACGTTATACGTTATATAGTAATAGTATATAACGTTATACGTTATATAGTAATAGTATATAACGTTATACGTTATATAGTAATAGTATATAACGATATACGTTATATAGTAATGGTATATAACGTTATACGTTATATAGTAATGGTATATAACGTTATACGTTATATAGTAATATTATATAACGTTATGCTTTATATAGTAATAGTATATAACGTTATACGTTATATAGTAATAGTATATAACGTTATGCATTATATAGTAATAGTATATAACGTTATACGATAGTACGGAATAGTATATATCGTTATACGTTATATAGTAATATTATATAACGTTATACGTTATATAGTAATAGTATATAACGTTATACGTTATATAGTAATAGTATATAACGTTATGCATTATATAGTAATAGTATATAACGTTATACGATAGTACGGCATAGTATATATCGTTATACGTTATATAGTAATAGTATATAACGTTATACGTTATATAGTAATAGTATATAACGTTATACGTTATATAGTAATAGTATATAACGATATACGTTATATAGTAATGGTATATAACGTTATACGTTATATAGTAATGGTATATAACGTTATACGTTATATAGTAATATTATATAACGTTATGCGTTATATAGTAATAGTATATAACGTTATACGTTATATAGTAATAGTATATAACGTTATGCATTATATAGTAATAGTATATAACGTTATACGATAGTACGGCATAGTATATATCGTTATACGTTATATAGTAATAGTATATAACATTATACGTTAGTACGAAATAATATACAACGTTATACGTGATATGGCAATACTATATAACGTTATACGTTATTACGTAATAGCATATAACGTTATACGTTATATAGTAATAGTATATAACGTTATACGTTATATAGTAATAGTATATAACGTTATACGTTATATAGTAATAGTATATAACGTTATACGTTATATAGTAATGGTATATAACGTTATACGTTATATAGTAATATTATATAACGTTATACGATAGTACGGAATAGTATATATCGTTATACGTTATATAGTAATAGTATATAACGTTATACGTTATATAGTAATAGTATATAACGTTATACGTTATATAGTAATAGTATATAACGTTATACGTTAATACGTAATAGAATATAACGTTATACGTTAATACGTAATAGTATATATCGTTATACGTTATATAGTATAAGTATATAACGTCATACGTTATATAGTAATAGTATATAACGTTACACGTTATATAGTAATATTACATAACGTTATGTGTTATATAGTAATAGTATATAACGTTATACGTTACATAGTAATAGTATATAACGTTATACGTTATATAGTAATGGTATATAACGTTATACGTTATATAGTAATAGTATATAACGTTATGCATTATACAGTAATAGTATATAACGTTATACGATAGTACGGAGTAGTATATATCGTTATACGTTATATAGTAAAAGTATATAACATTATACGTTAGTACGTAATAATATACAACGTTATACGTGATATGGCAATACTATATAACGTTATACGTTATTACGTAATAGTATTTAACGTTATACGTTATATAGTAATAGTATATAACGTTATACGTTATATAGTAATAGTATATAACGTTATACGTTATATAGTAATGGTATATAACGTTATACGTTATATAGTAATATTATATAACGTTATACGATAGTACGGAATAGTATATATCGTTATACGTTATATAGTAATAGTATATAACGTTATACGTTATATAGCAATAGTATATAACGTTATACGTTATATAGTAATAGTATATAACGTTATACGTTAATACGTAATAGTATATAACGTTATACGTTAATACGTAATAGTATATATCGTTATACGTTATATAGTATAAGTATATAACGTCATACGTTATATAGTAATAGTATATAACGTTATACGTTATATAGTAATATTACATAACGTTATGTGTTATATAGTAATAGTATATAACGTTATACGTTACATAGTAATAGTATATAACGTTATACGTTATATAGTAATGGTATATAACGTTATACGTTATATAGTAATATTATATAACGTTATGCGTTATATAGTAATAGTATATAACGTTATACGTTATTACGTAATAGTATATAACGTTATACGTTATATAGTAATAGTATATAACGTTATACGTTATATAGTAATATTATATAACGTTATGCGTTATATAGTAATAGTATATAACGTTATACGTTAGTACGTAATAATATACAACGTTATACGTGATATGGCAGTACTATATAACGTTATACGTTATTACGTAATAGTATATAACGTTATACGTTATATAGTAATAGTATATAACGTTATACGTTATATAGTAATAGTATATAACGTTATACGTTATATAGTAATAGTATATAACGTTATACGTTATATAGTAATGGTATATAACGTTATACGTTATATAGTAATAGTATATAACGTTATGCGTTATATAGTAATAGTATAGAACGTTATACGTTATATAGTAATAGTATATAACGTTATACGTTATTACGTAATAGTATATATCGTTATACGTTATATAGTAATAGTATATAACGTTATACGTTATATAGTAATAGTATATAACGTTATACGTTATATAGTAATAGTATATAACGTTATACGTTAATACGTAATAGTATATAACGTTATACGTTAATACGTAATAGTATATATCGTTATACGTTATATAGTAATAGTATATAACGTTATGCGTTATATAGTAATAGTATATAACGTTATACGTTATATAGTAATAGTATATAACGTTATACGTTATATAGTAATAGTATATAACGTTATACGTTATATAGTAATAGTATATAACGTTATACGTTATATAGTAATAGTATATAACGATATACGTTATATAGTAATGGTATATAACGTTATACGTTATATAGTAATGGTATATAACGTTATACGTTATATAGTAATATTATATAACGTTATGCGTTATATAGTAATAGTATATAACGTTATACGTTATATAGTAATAGTATATAACGTTATGCATTATATAGTAAAAGTATATAACGTTATACGATAGTACGGAATAGTGTATATCGTTATACGTTACATAGTAATATTATATAACGTTATACGTTATATAGTAATAGTATATAACGTTATACGTTATTACGTAATAGTATATAACGTTATACGTTATATAGTAATAGTATATAACGTTATACGATAGTACGGAATAGTATATATCGTTATACGTTATATAGTGATAGTATATAACGTTATACGTTATATAGTAATAGTATATAACGTTATACGTTATATAGTAATAGTATATAACGTTATACGTTATATAGTAATAGTATATAACGTTATACGATAGTACGTAATAGTATATAACGTTATACGTTATATAGTAATAGTATATAACGTTATACGATAGTACGGAATAGTATATATCGTTATACGTTATATAGTAATATTATATAACGTTATACGTTATATAGTAATAGTATATAACGTTATACGTTATTACGTAATAGTATATAACGTTATACGTTATATAGTAATAGTATATAACGTTATACGATAGTACGGAATAGTATATATCGTTATACGTTATATAGTGATAGTATATAACGTTATACGTTATATAGTAATAGTATATAACGTTATACGTTATATAGTAATAGTATATAACGTTATACGTTATATAGTAATAGTATATAACGTTATACGTTATATAGTAATAGTATATAACGTTATACGTTATTACGTAATAGTATATAACGTTATACGTTATATAGTAATAGTATATAACGTTATACGTTATATAATAATAGTATATAACGTTATACGTTATATAGTAATAGTATATAACGTTATACGTTATATAGTAATAGTATATAACGTTATGCGTTATATAGTAATAGTATATAACGTTATACGTTATATAGTAATAGTATATAACGTTATACGTTATATAGTAATAGTATATAACGTTATACGTTATATAGTAATAGTATATAACGTTATACGTTAATACGTAATAGTATATAACGTTATACGTTATATAGTAATAGTATATAACGTTATACGGTATATAGTAATATTATATAACGTTATGCGTTATATAGTAATAGTATATAACGATATACGCTATATAGTAATAGTATATAACGTTATGCGTTATATAGTAATAGTATATAACGTTATACGATAGTACGGAATAGTATATATCGTTATACGTTATATAGTAATAGTATATAACATTATACGTTAGTACGTAATAATATACAACGTTATACGTGATATGGCAATACTATATAACGTTATACGTTATTACGTAATAGTATATAACGTTATACGTTATATAGTAATAGTATATAACGTTATACGTTATATAGTAATAGTATATAACGTTATACGTTATATAGTAATGGTATATAACGTTATACGTTATATAGTAATATTATATAACGTTATACGATAGTACGGAATAGTATATATCGTTATACGTTATATAGTAATAGTATATAACGTTATACGTTAATACGTAATAGTATATATCGTTATACGTTATATAGTAATAGTATATAACGTTATGCGTTATATAGTAATAGTATATAACGTTATACGTTATATAGTATAAGTATATAACGTTATACGTTATATAGTAATAGTATATAACGTTATACGTTATATAGTAATATTATATAACGTTGTGCGTTATATAATAATAGTATATAACGTTATACGTTATATAGTAATAGTATATAACGTTATACGTTATATAGTAATAGTATATAACGTTATACGTTATATAGTAATATTATATAACGTTATGCGTTATATAGTAATAGTATAGAACGTTATACGTTATATAGTAATAGTATATAACGTTATACGTTATATAGTAATAGTATATAACGTTATACGTTACATAGTAATAGTATATAACGTTATGCGTTAATACGCAATAGTATATATCGTCATACGTTATATAGTAATAGTATATAACGTTATACGTTATATAGTAATAGTATATAACGTTATACGTTATATAGTAATAGTATATAACGTTATACGTTATATAGTAATAGTATATAACGTTATACGTTAGTACGTAATAATATACAACGTTATACGTGATATGGCAATACTATATAACGTTATACGTTATTACGTAATACTATATAACGTTATACGTTATATAGTAACAGTATATATCGTTATACGTTATATAGTTATAGTATATAGCGATATATGTGACATAGTAATAGTATATAACGTTATACGTTAGTACGTAATAGTATATAACGTTATACGTTATATAGTAATAGTATATAACGTTATACGTTATATAGTAATGGTATATAACGTTATACGTTATATAGTAATATTATATAACGTTATACGATAGTACGGAATAGTATATATCGTTATACGTTATATAGTAATAGTATATAACGTTATACGTTATATAGTAATAGTATATAACGTTATACGTTATATAGTAATAGTATATAACGTTATACGTTATATAGTAATAGTATATAACGTTATACGTTATATAGTAATAGTATATAACGTTATACGTTAGTACGTAATAATATACAACGTTATACGTGATATGGCAATACTATATAACGTTATACGTTATTACGTAATAGTATATATCGTTATACGTTATATAGTAATAGTATATAACGTTATACGTTATATAGTAATAGTTTATAACATTATACGTTATATAGTAATAGTATATAACGTTATACGTTAATACGTAATAGTATATATCGTTATACGTTATATAGTAATAGTATATAACGTTATACGTTATATAGTAATAGTATATAACGTTATACGTTATATAGTAATAGTATATAACGTTATACGTTAATACGTAATAGTATATATCGTTATACGTTATATAGTAATAGTATATAACGTTATGCGTTATATAGTAATAGTATATAACGTTATACGATATATAGTATAAGTATATAACGTTATACGTTATATAATAATAGTATATAACGTTATACGTTATATAGTAATAGTATATAACGTTATACGTTATATAGTAATATTATATAACGTTATGCGTTATATAGTTATAGTATAGAACGTTATACGTTATATAGTAATAGTATATAACGTTATACGTTATATAGAAATAGTATATAACGTTATACGTTATATAGTAATAGTATATAACGTTATACGTTATATAGTAATAGTATATAACGTTATACGGTATATAGTAATATTATATAACGTTATGCGTTATATAGTAATAGTATATAACGATATACGCTATATAGTAATAGTATATAACGTTATGCGTTATATAGTAATAGTATATAACGTTATACGATAGTACGGAATAGTATATATCGTTATACGTTATATAGTAATAGTATATAACATTATACGTTAGTACGTAATAATATACAACGTTATACGTGATATGGCAATACTATATAACGTTATACGTTATTACGTAATAGTATATAACGTTATACGTTATATAGTAATAGTATATAACGTTATACGATAGTACGGAATAGTATATATCGTTATACGTTATATAGTGATAGTATATAACGTTATACGTTATATAGTAATAGTATATAACGTTATACGTTATATAGTAATAGTATATAACGTTATACGTTATATAGTAATAGTATATAACGTTATACGATAGTACGTAATAGTATATAACGTTATACGTTATATAGTAATAGTATATAACGTTATACGATAGTACGGAATAGTATATATCGTTATACGTTATATAGTAATATTATATAACGTTATACGTTATATAGTAATAGTATATAACGTTATACGTTATTACGTAATAGTATATAACGTTATACGTTATATAGTAATAGTATATAACGTTATACGATAGTACGGAATAGTATATATCGTTATACGTTATATAGTGATAGTATATAACGTTATACGTTATATAGTAATAGTATATAACGTTATACGTTATATAGTAATAGTATATAACGTTATACGTTATATAGTAATAGTATATAACGTTATACGTTATATAGTAATAGTATATAACGTTATACGTTATTACGTAATAGTATATAACGTTATACGTTATATAGTAATAGTATATAACGTTATACGTTATATAATAATAGTATATAACGTTATACGTTATATAGTAATAGTATATAACGTTATACGTTATATAGTAATAGTATATAACGTTATGCGTTATATAGTAATAGTATATAACGTTATACGTTATATAGTAATAGTATATAACGTTATACGTTATATAGTAATAGTATATAACGTTATACGTTATATAGTAATAGTATATAACGTTATACGTTAATACGTAATAGTATATAACGTTATACGTTATATAGTAATAGTATATAACGTTATACGGTATATAGTAATATTATATAACGTTATGCGTTATATAGTAATAGTATATAACGATATACGCTATATAGTAATAGTATATAACGTTATGCGTTATATAGTAATAGTATATAACGTTATACGATAGTACGGAATAGTATATATCGTTATACGTTATATAGTAATAGTATATAACATTATACGTTAGTACGTAATAATATACAACGTTATACGTGATATGGCAATACTATATAACGTTATACGTTATTACGTAATAGTATATAACGTTATACGTTATATAGTAATAGTATATAACGTTATACGTTATATAGTAATAGTATATAACGTTATACGTTATATAGTAATGGTATATAACGTTATACGTTATATAGTAATATTATATAACGTTATACGATAGTACGGAATAGTATATATCGTTATACGTTATATAGTAATAGTATATAACGTTATACGTTAATACGTAATAGTATATATCGTTATACGTTATATAGTAATAGTATATAACGTTATGCGTTATATAGTAATAGTATATAACGTTATACGTTATATAGTATAAGTATATAACGTTATACGTTATATAGTAATAGTATATAACGTTATACGTTATATAGTAATATTATATAACGTTGTGCGTTATATAATAATAGTATATAACGTTATACGTTATATAGTAATAGTATATAACGTTATACGTTATATAGTAATAGTATATAACGTTATACGTTATATAGTAATATTATATAACGTTATGCGTTATATAGTAATAGTATAGAACGTTATACGTTATATAGTAATAGTATATAACGTTATACGTTATATAGTAATAGTATATAACGTTATACGTTACATAGTAATAGTATATAACGTTATGCGTTAATACGTAATAGTATATATCGTCATACGTTATATAGTAATAGTATATAACGTTATACGTTATATAGTAATAGTATATAACGTTATACGTTATATAGTAATAGTATATAACGTTATACGTTATATAGTAATAGTATATAACGTTATACGTTAGTACGTAATAATATACAACGTTATACGTGATATGGCAATACTATATAACGTTATACGTTATTACGTAATACTATATAACGTTATACGTTATATAGTAACAGTATATATCGTTATACGTTATATAGTTATAGTATATAGCGATATATGTGACATAGTAATAGTATATAACGTTATACGTTAGTACGTAATAGTATATAACGTTATACGTTATATAGTAATAGTATATAACGTTATACGTTATATAGTAATGGTATATAACGTTATACGTTATATAGTAATATTATATAACGTTATACGATAGTACGGAATAGTATATATCGTTATACGTTATATAGTAATAGTATATAACGTTATACGTTATATAGTAATAGTATATAACGTTATACGTTATATAGTAATAGTATATAACGTTATACGTTATATAGTAATAGTATATAACGTTATACGTTATATAGTAATAGTATATAACGTTATACGTTAGTACGTAATAATATACAACGTTATACGTGATATGGCAATACTATATAACGTTATACGTTATTACGTAATAGTATATATCGTTATACGTTATATAGTAATAGTATATAACGTTATACGTTATATAGTAATAGTTTATAACATTATACGTTATATAGTAATAGTATATAACGTTATACGTTAATACGTAATAGTATATATCGTTATACGTTATATAGTAATAGTATATAACGTTATACGTTATATAGTAATAGTATATAACGTTATACGTTATATAGTAATAGTATATAACGTTATACGTTAATACGTAATAGTATATATCGTTATACGTTATATAGTAATAGTATATAACGTTATGCGTTATATAGTAATAGTATATAACGTTATACGATATATAGTATAAGTATATAACGTTATACGTTATATAATAATAGTATATAACGTTATACGTTATATAATATTACTATATAACGTATAACGTTATATACTATTATTATATAACGTTATGCGTTATATAGTTATAGTATAGAACGTTATACGTTATATAGTAATAGTATATAACGTTATACGTTATATAGAAATAGTATATAACGTTATACGTTATATAGTAATAGTATATAACGTTATACGTTATATAGTAATAGTATATAACGTTATACGGTATATAGTAATATTATATAACGTTATGCGTTATATAGTAATAGTATATAACGATATACGCTATATAGTAATAGTATATAACGTTATGCGTTATATAGTAATAGTATATAACGTTATACGATAGTACGGAATAGTATATATCGTTATACGTTATATAGTAATAGTATATAACATTATACGTTAGTACGTAATAATATACAACGTTATACGTGATATGGCAATACTATATAACGTTATACGTTATTACGTAATAGTATATAACGTTATACGTTATATAGTAATAGTATATAACGTTATACGTTATATAGTAATAGTATATAACGTTATACGTTATATAGTAATGGTATATAACGTTATACGTTATATAGTAATATTATATAACGTTATACGATAGTACGGAATAGTATATATCGTTATACGTTATATAGTAATAGTATATAACGTTATACGTTAATACGTAATAGTATATATCGTTATACGTTATATAGTAATAGTATATAACGTTATACGTTATATAGTAATATTATATAACGTTATGCGTTATATAGTAATAGTATAGAACGTTATACGTTATATAGTAATAGTATATAACGTTATACGTTATATAGTAATAGTATATAACGTTATACGTTACATAGTAATAGTATATAACGTTATGCGTTAATACGTAATAGTATATATCGTCATACGTTATATAGTAATAGTATATAACGTTATACGTTATATAGTAATAGTATATAACGTTATACGTTATATAGTAATAGTATATAACGTTATACGTTATATAGTAATAGTATATAACGTTATACGTTATATAGTAATAGTATATAACGTTATACGTTAGTACGTAATAATATACAACGTTATACGTGATATGGCAATACTATATAACGTTATACGTTATTACGTAATACTATATAACGTTATACGTTATATAGTAACAGTATATATCGTTATACGTTATATAGTTATAGTATATAGCGATATATGTGACATAGTAATAGTATATAACGTTATACGTTAGTACGTAATAGTATATAACGTTATACGTTATATAGTAATAGTATATAACGTTATACGTTATATAGTAATGGTATATAACGTTATACGTTATATAGTAATATTATATAACGTTATACGATAGTACGGAATAGTATATATCGTTATACGTTATATAGTAATAGTATATAACGTTATACGTTATATAGTAATAGTATATAACGTTATACGTTATATAGTAATAGTATATAACGTTATACGTTATATAGTAATGGTATATAACGTTATACGTTATATAGTAATATTATATAACGTTATACGATAGTACGGAATAGTATATATCGTTATACGTTATATAGTAATAGTATATAACGTTATACGTTATATAGTAATAGTATATAACGTTATACGTTATATAGTAATAGTATATAACGTTATACGTTATATAGTAATAGTATATAACGTTATACGTTATATAGTAATAGTATATAACGTTATACGTTATATAGTAATAGTATATAACGTTATACGTTAGTACGTAATAATATACAACGTTATACGTGATATGGCAATACTATATAACGTTATACGTTATTACGTAATAGTATATATCGTTATACGTTATATAGTAATAGTATATAACGTTATACGTTATATAGTAATAGTTTATAACATTATACGTTATATAGTAATAGTATATAACGTTATACGTTAATACGTAATAGTATATATCGTTATACGTTATATAGTAATAGTATATAACGTTATACGTTATATAGTAATAGTATATAACGTTATACGTTATATAGTAATAGTATATAACGTTATACGTTAATACGTAATAGTATATATCGTTATACGTTATATAGTAATAGTATATAACGTTATGCGTTATATAGTAATAGTATATAACGTTATACGATATATAGTATAAGTATATAACGTTATACGTTATATAATAATAGTATATAACGTTATACGTTATATATTAATATTATATAACGTTATGCGTTAGTACGTAATAATATACAACGTTATACGTGATATGGCAATACTATATAACGTTATACGTTATTACGTAATAGTATATATCGTTATACGTTATATAGTAATAGTATATAACGTTATACGTTATATAGTAATAGTTTATAACGTTACACGTTATATAGTAATAGTATATAACGTTATACGTTAATACGTAATAGTATATATCGTTATACGTTATATAGTAATAGTATATAACGTTATACGTTATATAGTAATAGTATATAACGTTATACGTTATATAGTAATAGTATATAACGTTATACGTTAATACGTAATAGTATATATCGTTATACGTTATATAGTAATAGTATATAACGTTATGCGTTATATAGTAATAGTATATAACGTTATACGATATATAGTATAAGTATATAACGTTATACGTTATATAATAATAGTATATAACGTTATACGTTATATAGTAATATTATATAACGTTATGCGTTAGTACGTAATAATATACAACGTTATACGTGATATGGCAATACTATATAACGTTATACGTTATTACGTAATAGTATATATCGTTATACGTTATATAGTAATAGTATATAACGTTATACGTTATATAGTAATAGTTTATAACGTTATACGTTATATAGTAATAGTATATAACGTTATACGTTAATACGTAATAGTATATATCGTTATACGTTATATAGTAATAGTATATAACGTTATACGTTATATAGTAATAGTATATAACGTTATACGTTATATAGTAATAGTATATAACGTTATACGTTAATACGTAATAGTATATATCGTTATACGTTATATAGTAATAGTATATAACGTTATGCGTTATATAGTAATAGTATATAACGTTATACGATATATAGTATAAGTATATAACGTTATACGTTATATAATAATAGTATATAACGTTATACGTTATATAGTAATATTATATAACGTTATGCGTCATATAGTAATAGTATATAACGTTATACGTTATATAGTAATAGTATATAACGTTATACGTTATATAGTAATAGTATATAACGTTATACGTTATATAGTAGTATTATATAACGTTATGCGTTATATAGTTATAGTATAGAACGTTATACGTTATATAGTAATAGTATATAACGTTATACGTTATATAGTAATAGTATATAACGTTATACGTTATATAGTAATAGTATATAACGTTATACGTTATATAGTAATAGTATATAACGTTATACGTTATATAGTAATAGTATATAACGTTATACGTTATATAGTAATAGTATATAACGATATACGTTATATAGTAATGGTATATAACGTTATACGTTATATGGTAATGGTATATAACGTTATACGTTATATAGTAATATTATATAACGTTATGCGTTATATAGTAATAGTATATAACGTTATACGTTATATAGTAATAGTATATAACGTTATGCATTTTATAGTAATAGTATATAACGTTATACGATAGTACGGAATAGTATATATCGTTATACGTTATATAGTAATATTATATAACGTTATACGTTATATAGTAATAGTATATAACGTTATACGTTATTACGTAATAGTATATAACGTTATACGTTATATAGTAATAGTATATAACGTTATACGATAGTACGGAATAGTATATATCGTTATACGTTATATAGTGATAGTATATAACGTTATACGTTATATAGTAATAGTATATAACGTTATACGTTATATAGTAATAGTATATAACGTTATACGTTATATAGTAATAGTATATAACGTTATACGTTATATAGTAATAGTATATAACGTTATACGTTATATAGTAATAGTATATAACGTTATACGTTAATACGTAATAGTATATATCGTTATACGTTATATAGTAATAGTATATAACGTTATACGTTATATAGTAATAGTATATAACGTTATACGTTATATAGTAATAGTATATAACGTTATACGTTAATACGTAATAGTATATATCGTTATACGTTATATAGTAATAGTATATAACGTTATGCGTTATATAGTAATAGTATATAACGTTATACGATATATAGTATAAGTATATAACGTTATACGTTATATAATAATAGTATATAACGTTATACGTTATATAGTAATATTATATAACGTTATGCGTTAGTACGTAATAATATACAACGTTATACGTGATATGGCAATACTATATAACGTTATACGTTATTACGTAATAGTATATATCGTTATACGTTATATAGTAATAGTATATAACGTTATACGTTATATAGTAATAGTTTATAACGTTATACGTTATATAGTAATAGTATATAACGTTATACGTTAATACGTAATAGTATATATCGTTATACGTTATATAGTAATAGTATATAACGTTATACGTTATATAGTAATAGTATATAACGTTATACGTTATATAGTAATAGTATATAACGTTATACGTTAATACGTAATAGTATATATCGTTATACGTTATATAGTAATAGTATATAACGTTATGCGTTGTATAGTAATAGTATATAACGTTATACGATATATAGTATAAGTATATAACGTTATACGTTATATAATAATAGTATATAACGTTATACGTTATATAGTAATATTATATAACGTTATGCGTCATATAGTAATAGTATATAACGTTATACGTTATATAGTAATAGTATATAACGTTATACGTTATATAGTAATAGTATATAACGTTATACGTTATATAGTAGTATTATATAACGTTATGCGTTATATAGTTATAGTATAGAACGTTATACGTTATATAGTAATAGTATATAACGTTATACGTTATATAGTAATAGTATATAACGTTATACGTTATATAGTAATAGTATATAACGTTATACGTTATATAGTAATAGTATATAACGTTATACGTTATATAGTAATAGTATATAACGTTATACGTTATATAGTAATAGTATATAACGATATACGTTATATAGTAATGGTATATAACGTTATACGTTATATGGTAATGGTATATAACGTTATACGTTATATAGTAATATTATATAACGTTATGCGTTATATAGTAATAGTATATAACGTTATACGTTATATAGTAATAGTATATAACGTTATGCATTTTATAGTAATAGTATATAACGTTATACGATAGTACGGAATAGTATATATCGTTATACGTTATATAGTAATATTATATAACGTTATACGTTATATAGTAATAGTATATAACGTTATACGTTATTACGTAATAGTATATAACGTTATACGTTATATAGTAATAGTATATAACGTTATACGATAGTACGGAATAGTATATATCGTTATACGTTATATAGTGATAGTATATAACGTTATACGTTATATAGTAATAGTATATAACGTTATACGTTATATAGTAATAGTATATAACGTTATACGTTATATAGTAATAGTATATAACGTTATACGTTATATAGTAATAGTATATAACGTTATACGTTATATAGTAATAGTATATAACGTTATACGTTATATAGTAATAGTATATAACGTTATACGTTATATAGTAATATTACATAACGTTATGCGTTATATAGTAATAGTATATAACGATATACGCTATATAGTAATATTATATAACGTTATGCGTTATATAGTAATAGTATATAACGTTATACGATAGTACGGAATAGTATATATCGTTATACGTTATATAGTAATAGTATATAACATTATACGTTAGTACGTAATAATATACAACGTTATACGTGATATGGCAATACTATATAACGTTATACGTTATTACGTAATAGTATATAACGTTATACGATAGTACGGAATAGTATATATCGTTATACGTTATATAGTAATAGTATATAACGTTATACGTTATATAGTAATAGTATATAACGTTATACGTTATATAGTAATAGTATATAACGTTATACGTTAATACGTAATAGTATATATCGTTATACGTTATATAGTATAAGTATATAACGTCATACGTTATATAGTAATAGTGTATAACGTTATACGTTATATAGTAATATTACATAACGTTATGTGTTATATAGTAATAGTATATAACGTTATACGTTACATAGTAATAGTATATAACGTTATACGTTATATAGTAATATTATATAACGTTATGCGTTATATAGTAATAGTATATAACGTTATACGTTATATAGTAATAGTATATAACGTTATACGATAGTACGTAATAGTATATAACGTTATACGTTATATAGTAATAGTATATAACGTTATACGATAGTACGGAATAGTATATATCGTTATACGTTATATAGTAAAAGTATATAACGTTATACGTTATATAGTAATAGTATATAACGTTATACGTTATATAGTAATAGCACATAACGTTATACGTTAATACGTAATAGTATATATCGTTATACGTTATATAGTAATAGTATATAACGTTATGCGTTATATAGTAATAGTATATAACGTTATACGTTATATAGTATAAGTATATAACGTTATACGTTATATAGTAATAGTATATAACGTTATACGTTATATAGTAATATTATATAACGTTGTGCGTTATATAATAATAGTATATAACGTTATACGTTATATAGTAATAGTATATAACGTTATACGTTATATAGTAATAGTATATAACGTTATACGTTATATAGTAATATTATATAACGTTATGCGTTATATAGTAATAGTATAGAACGTTATACGTTATATAGTAATAGTATATAACGTTATACGTTATATAGTAATAGTATATAACGTTATACGTTATATAGTAATAGTATATAACGTTATGCGTTAATACGTAATAGTATATATCGTTATACGTTATATAGTAATAGTATATAACGTTATACGTTATATAGTAATAGTATATAACGTTATACGTTATATAGTAATATTATATAACGTTATGCGTTATATAGTAATAGTATATAACGTTATACGTTAGTACGTAATAATATACAACGTTATACGTGATATGGCAGTACTATATAACGTTATACGTTATTACGTAATAGTATATAACGTTATACGTTATATAGTAATAGTATATAACGTTATACGTTATATAGTAATAGTATATAACGTTATACGTTATATAGTAATAGTATATAACGTTATACGTTATATAGTAATAGTATATAACGTTATACGTTATATAGTAATAGCATATAACGTTATACGTTATATAGTAATATTATATAACGTTATGCGTTATATAGTAATAGTATAGAACGTTATACGTTATATAGTAATAGTATATAACGTTATACGTTATATAGTAATAGTATATAACGTTATACGTTACATAGTAATAGTATATAACGTTATGCGTTAATACGTAATAGTATATATCGTCATACGTTATATAGTAATAGTATATAACGTTATACGTTATATAGTAATAGTATATAACGTTATACGTTATATAGTAATAGTATATAACGTTATACGTTATATAGTAATAGTATATAACGTTATACGTTAGTACGTAATAATATACAACGTTATACGTGATATGGCAATACTATATAACGTTATACGTTATTACGTAATACTATATAACGTTATACGTTATATAGTAACAGCATATATCGTTATACGTTATATAGTTATAGTATATAGCGATATATGTGACATAGTAATAGTATATAACGTTATACGTTAGTACGTAATAGTATATAACGTTATACGTTATATAGTAATAGTATATAACGTTATACGTTATATAGTAATAGTATATAACGTTATACGTTATATAGTAATATTATGTAACGTTATGCGTTATATAGTAATAGTATAGAACGTTATACGTTATATAGTAATAGTATATAACGTTATACGTTATATAGTAATAGTATATAACGTTATACGTTATATAGTAATAGTATATAACGTTATGCGTTAATACGTAATAGTATATATCGTTATACGTTATATAGTAATAGTATATAACGTTATACGTTATATAGTAATAGTATATAACGTTATACGTTATATAGTAATATTATATAACGTTATGCGTTATATAGTAATAGTATATAACGTTATACGTTAGTACGTAATAATATACAACGTTATACGTGATATGGCAGTACTATATAACGTTATACGTTATTACGTAATAGTATATAACGTTATACGTTATATAGTAATAGTATATAACGTTATACGTTATATAGTAATAGTATATAACGTTATACGTTATATAGTAATAGTATATAACGTTATACGTTATATAGTAATAGCATATAACGTTATACGTTATATAGTAATATTATATAACGTTATGCGTTATATAGTAATAGTATAGAACGTTATACGTTATATAGTAATAGTATATAACGTTATACGTTATATAGTAATAGTATATAACGTTATACGTTATATAGTAATAGTATATAACGTTATGCGTTAATACGTAATAGTATATATCGTCATACGTTATATAGTAATAGTATATAACGTTATACGTTATATAGTAATAGTATATAACGTTATACGTTATATAGTAATAGTATATAACGTTATACGTTATATAGTAATAGTATATAACGTTATACGTTAGTACGTAATAATATACAACGTTATACGTGATATGGCAATACTATATAACGTTATACGTTATTACGTAATACTATATAACGTTATACGTTATATAGTAACAGTATATATCGTTATACGTTATATAGTTATAGTATATAGCGATATATGTGACATAGTAATAGTATATAACGTTATACGTTAGTACGTAATAGTATATAACGTTATACGTTATATGGTAATACTATACAACGTTATACGTTATATAGTAATAGTATATAACGTTATACGTTATATAGTAATAGTATATAACGTTATACGTTATATAGTAATAGTATATAACGTTATACGTTAATACGTAATAGTATATATCGTTATACGTTATATAGTAATAGTATATAACGTTATACGTTATACAGTAATAGTATATAACGTTATACGTTATATAGTAATAGTATATAACGTTATACGTTAATACGTGATAGTATATATCGTTATACGTTATATAGTAATAGTATATAACGTTATACGTTATATAGTAATATTATATAACGTTATGCGCTATATAGTAATAGTATATAACGTTATGCATTATACAGTAATAGTATATAACGTTATACGATAGTACGGAATAGTATATATCGTTATACGTTATATAGTAAAAGTATATAACGTTATACGTTATATAGTAATAGTATATAACGTTATACGTTATATAGTAATAGTATATAACGTTATACGTTAATACGTAATAGTATATATCGTTATACGTTATATAGTAATAGTATATAACGTTATGCGTTATATAGTAATTGTATATAACGTTATACGTTATATAGTATAAGTATATAACGTTATACGTTATATAGTAATAGTATATAACGTTATACGTTATATAGTAATATTATATAACGTTGTGCGTTATATAATAATAGTATATAACGTTATACGTTATATAGTAATAGTATATAACGTTATACGTTATATAGTAATAGTATATAACGTTATACGTTATATAGTAATATTATATAACGTTATGCGTTATATAGTAATAGTATAGAACGTTATACGTTATATAGTAATAGTATATAACGTTATACGTTATATAGTAATAGTATATAACGTTATACGTTATATAGTAATAGTATATAACGTTATGCGTTAATACGTAATAGTATATATCGTTATACGTTATATAGTAATAGTATATAACGTTATACGTTATATAGTAATAGTATATAACGTTATACGTTATATAGTAATATTATATAACGTTATGCGTTATATAGTAATAGTATATAACGTTATACGTTAGTACGTAATAATATACAACGTTATACGTGATATGGCAGTACTATATAACGTTATACGTTATTACGTAATAGTATATAACGTTATACGTTATATAGTAATAGTATATAACGTTATACGTTATATAGTAATAGTATATAACGTTATACGTTATATAGTAATAGTATATAACGTTATACGTTATATAGTAATAGCATATAACGTTATACGTTATATAGTAATATTATATAACGTTATGCGTTATATAGTAATAGTATAGAACGTTATACGTTATATAGTAATAGTATATAACGTTATACGTTATATAGTAATAGTATATAACGTTATACGTTATATAGTAATAGTATATAACGTTATGCGTTAATACGTAATAGTATATATCGTCATACGTTATATAGTAATAGTATATAACGTTATACGTTATATAGTAATAGTATATAACGTTATACGTTATATAGTAATAGTATATAACGTTATACGTTATATAGTAATAGTATATAACGTTATACGTTAGTACGTAATAATATACAACGTTATACGTGATATGGCAATACTATATAACGTTATACGTTATTACGTAATACTATATAACGTTATACGTTATATAGTAACAGTATATATCGTTATACGTTATATAGTTATAGTATATAGCGATATATGTGACATAGTAATAGTATATAACGTTATACGTTAGTACGTAATAGTATATAACGTTATACGTTATATGGTAATACTATACAACGTTATACGTTATATAGTAATAGTATATAACGTTATACGTTATATAGTAATAGTATATAACGTTATACGTTATATAGTAGTAGTATATAACGTTATACGTTAATACGTAATAGTATATATCGTTATACGTTATATAGTAATAGTATATAACGTTATACGTTATACAGTAATAGTATATAACGTTATACGTTATATAGTAATAGTATATAACGTTATGCGTTAATACGTAATAGTATATATCGTTATACGTTATATAGTAATACTATATAACGTTATACGTTATATAGTAATAGTATATAACGTTATACGTTATATAGTAATATTATATAACGTTATGCGTTATATAGTAATAGTATATAACGTTATACGTTAGTACGTAATAATATACAACGTTATACGTGATATGGCAGTACTATATAACGTTATACGTTATTACGTAATAGTATATAACGTTATACGTTATATAGTAATAGTATATAACGTTATACGTTATATAGTAATAGTATATAACGTTATACGTTATATAGTAATAGTATATAACGTTATACGTTATATAGTAATAGTATATAACGTTATGCATTATATAGTAATAGTATATAACGTTATACGATAGTACGGAATAGTATATATCGTTATACGTTATATAGTAATATTATATAACGTTATAGTTATATAGTAATAGTATATAACGTTATACGTTATTACGTAATAGTATATAACGTTATACGTTATATAGTAATAGTATATAACGTTATACGTTATATAGTAATATTATATAACGTTATGCGTTATATAGTAATAGTATATAACGTTATACGTTAGTACGTAATAATATACAACGTTATACGTGATATGGCAGTACTATATAACGTTATACGTTATTACGTAATAGTATATAACGTTATACGTTATATAGTAATAGTATATAACGTTATACGTTATATAGTAATAGTATATAACGTTATACGTTATATAGTAATAGTATATAACGTTATACGTTATATAGTAATGGTATATAACGTTATACGTTATATAGTAATGGTATATAACGTTATACGTTATATAGTAATCGTATATAACGTTATGCGTTATATAGTAATAGTATAGAACGTTATACGTTATATAGTAATAGTATATAACGTTATACGTTATTACGTAATAGTATATATCGTTATACGTTATATAGTAATAGTATATAACGTTATACGTTATATAGTAATAGTATATAACGTTATGCGTTATATAGTAATAGTATATAACGTTATACGTTAGTACGTAATAGTATATAACGTTATACGTTATATGGTAATACTATACAACGTTATACGTTATATAGTAATAGTATATAACGTTATACGTTATATAGTAATAGTATATAACGTTATACGTTATATAGTAATAGTATATAACGTTATACGTTAATACGTAATAGTATATATCGTTATACGTTATATAGTAATAGTATATAACGTTATACGTTATACAGTAATAGTATATAACGTTATACGTTATATAGTAATAGTATATAACGTTATACGTTAATACGTGATAGTATATATCGTTATACGTTATATAGTAATAGTATATAACGTTATACGTTATATAGTAATATTATATAACGTTATGCGCTATATAGTAATAGTATATAACGTTATACGTTATATAGTAATAGTATATAACGTTATGCATTATATAGTAATAGTATATAACGTTATACGATAGTACGGAATAGTATATATCGTTATACGTTATATAGTAATATTATATAACGTTATACGTTATATAGTAATAGTATATAACGTTATACGTTATTACGTAATAGTATATAACGTTATACGTTATATAGTAATAGTACATAACGTTATACGATAGTACGGAATAGTATATATCGTTATACGTTATATAGTGATAGTATATAACGTTATACGCTATATAGTAATAGTATATAACGTTATACGTTATATAGTAATAGTATATAACGTTATACGTTATATAGTAATAGTATATAACGTTATACGTTATATAGTAATAGTATATAACGTTATACGATATTACGTAATAGTATATAACGTTATACGTTATATAGTAATAGTATATAACGTTATACGTTATATAGTAATAGTATATAACGTTATACGTTATATAGTAATAGTATATAACGTTATACGTTATATAGTAATAGTATATATCGTTATACGTTATATAGTAATAGTATATAACGTTATACGTTATATAGTAATAGTATATAACGTTATACGTTATATAGTAATAGTATATAACGTTATACGTTATATAGTAATAGTATATAACGTTATACGTTATATAGTAATAGTATATAACGTTATACGTTAATACGTAATAGTATATATCGTTATACGTTATATAGTAATAGTATATAACGTTATACGTTATATAGTAATAGTATATAACGTTATACGTTATATAGTAATAGTATATAACGTTATACGTTAATACGTAATAGTATATATCGTTATACGTTATATAGTAATAGTATATAACGTTATGCGTTATATAGTAATAGTATATAACGTTATACGATATATAGTATAAGTATATAACGTTATACGTTATATAATAATAGTATATAACGTTATACGTTATATAGTAATAGTATATAACGTTATACGTTATATAGTAATATTATATAACGTTATGCGTTATATAGTTATAGTATAGAACGTTATACGTTATATAGTAATAGTATATAACGTTATACGGTATATAGTAATATTATATAACGTTATGCGTTATATAGTAATAGTATATAACGATATACGCTATATAGTAATAGTATATAACGTTATGCGTTATATAGTAATAGTATATAACGTTATACGATAGTACGGAATAGTATATATCGTTATACGTTATATAGTAATAGTATATAACATTATACGTTAGTACGTAATAATATACAACGTTATACGTGATATGGCAATACTATATAACGTTATACGTTATTACGTAATAGTATATAACGTTATACGTTATATAGTAATAGTATATAACGTTATACGTTATATAGTAATAGTATATAACGTTATACGTTATATAGTAATGGTATATAACGTTATACGTTATATAGTAATATTATATAACGTTATACGATAGTACGGAATAGTATATATCGTTATACGTTATATAGTAATAGTATATAACGTTATACGTTATATAGTAATAGTATATAACGTTATACGTTATATAGTAATAGTATATAACGTTATACGTCAATACGTAATAGTATATATCGTTATACGTTATATAGTATAAGTATATAACGTCATACGTTATATAGTAATAGTATATAACGTTATACGTTATATAGTAATATTACATAACGTTATGTGTTATATAGTAATAGTATATAACGTTATACGTTACATAGTAATAGTATATAACGTTATACGTTATATAGTAATGGTATATAACGTTATACGTTATATAGTAATATTATATAACGTTATGCGTTATATAGTAATAGTATATAACGTTATACGTTATATAGTAATAGTATATAACGTTATACGTTATATAGTAATAGTATATAACGTTATACGTTATATAGTAATAGTATATAACGTTATACGTTATATAGTAATAGTATATAACGTTATACATTATATAGTAATAGTATATAACGTTATACGTTATATAGTAATAGTATATAACGTTATACGTTATATAGTAATAGTATATAACGTTATACGATAGTACGTACTAGTATATAACGTTATACGTTATATAGTAATAGTATATAACGTTATACGTTAATACGTAATAGTATATATCGTTATACGTTATATAGTAATAGTATATAACGTTATACGTTATACAGTAATAGTATATAACGTTATACGTTATATAGTAATAGTATATAACGTTATACGTTAATACGTGATAGTATATATCGTTATACGTTATATAGTAATAGTATATAACGTTATACGTTATATAGTAATATTATATAACGTTATGCGCTATATAGTAATAGTATATAACGTTATACGTTATATAGTAATAGTATATAACGTTATGCATTATACAGTAATAGTATATAACGTTATACGATAGTACGGAATAGTATATATCGTTATACGTTATATAGTAAAAGTATATAACGTTATACGTTATATAGTAATAGTATATAACGTTATACGTTACATAGTAATAGTGTATAACGTTATACGTTAATACGTAATAGTATATATCGTTATACGTTATATAGTAAAAGTATATAACGTTATACGTTATATAGTAATAGTATATAACGTTATACGTTATATAGTAATATTATATAACGTTATACGATAGCACGGAATAGTATATATCGTTATACGTTATATAGTAATAGTATATAACGTTATACGTTATATAGTAATAGTATATAACGTTATACGTTATATAGTAATAGTATATAACGTTATACGTTAATACGTAATAGTATATATCGTTATACGTTATATAGTATAAGTATATAACGTCATACGTTATATAGTAATGGTATATAACGTTATACGTTATATAGTAATATTACATAACGTTATGTGTTATATAGTAATAGTATATAACGTTATACGTTACATAGTAATAGTATATAACGTTATACGTTATATAGTAATGGTATATAACGTTATACGTTATATAGTAATATTATATAACGTTATGCGTTATATAGTAATAGTATATAACGTTATACGTTATATAGTAATAGTATATAACGTTATACGTTATATAGTAATAGTATATAACGTTATACGTTATATAGTAATGGTATATAACGTTATACGTTATATAGTAATATTATATAACGTTATACGATAGTACGGAATAGTATATATCGTTATACGTTATATAGTAATAGTATATAACGTTATACGTTATATAGTAATAGTATATAACGTTATACGTTATATAGTAATAGTATATAACGTTATACGTTAATACGTAATAGTATATATCGTTATACGTTATATAGTATAAGTATATAACGTCATACGTTATATAGTAATAGTATATAACGTTATACGTTATATAGTAATATTACATAACGTTATGTGTTATATAGTAATAGTATATAACGTTATACGTTACATAGTAATAGTATATAACGTTATACGTTATATAGTAATGGTATATAACGTTATACGTTATATAGTAATATTATATAACGTTATGCGTTATATAGTAATAGTATATAACGTTATACGTTATATAGTAATAGTATATAACGTTATACGTTATATAGTAATAGTATATAACGTTATACGTTATATAGTAATAGTATATAACGTTATACGTTATATAGTAATAGTATATAACGTTATACATTATATAGTAATAGTATATAACGTTATACGTTATATAGTAATAGTATATAACGTTATACGTTATATAGTAATAGTATATAACGTTATACGATAGTACGTAATAGTATATAACGTTATACGTTATATAGTAATAGTATATAACGTTATACGTTAATACGTAATAGTATATATCGTTATACGTTATATAGTAATAGTATATAACGTTATACGTTATACAGTAATAGTATATAACGTTATACGTTATATAGTAATAGTATATAACGTTATACGTTAATACGTGATAGTATATATCGTTATACGTTATATAGTAATAGTATATAACGTTATACGTTATATAGTAATAGTATATAACGTTATACGTTATATAGTAATATTATATAACGTTATGCGCTATATAGTAATAGTATATAACGTTATACGTTATATAGTAATAGTATATAACGTTATGCATTATACAGTAATAGTATATAACGTTATACGATAGTACGGAATAGTATATATCGTTATACGTTATATAGTAAAAGTGTATAACGTTATACGTTATATAGTAATAGTATATAACGTTATACGTTACATAGTAATAGTATATAACGTTATACGTTAATACGTAATAGTATATATCGTTATACGTTATATAGTAAAAGTATATAACGTTATACGTTATATAGTAATAGTATATAACGTTATACGTTATATAGTAATATTATATAACGTTATACGATAGTACGGAATAGTATATATCGTTATACGTTATATAGTAATAGTATATAACGTTATACGTTATATAGTAATAGTATATAACGTTATACGTTATATAGTAATAGTATATAACGTTATACGTTAATACGTAATAGTATATATCGTTATACGTTATATAGTATAAGTATATAACGTCATACGTTATATAGTAATGGTATATAACGTTATACGTTATATAGTAATATTACATAACGTTATGTGTTATATAGTAATAGTATATAACGTTATACGTTACATAGTAATAGTATATAACGTTATACGTTATATAGTAATGGTATATAACGTTATACGTTATATAGTAATATTATATAACGTTATGCGTTATATAGTAATAGTATATAACGTTATACGTTATATAGTAATAGTATATAACGTTATACGTTATATAGTAATAGTATATAACGTTATACGTTATATAGTAATAGTATATAACGTTATACGTTATATAGTAATAGTATATAACGTTATACGTTATATAGTAATAGTATATAACGTTATACGATATATAGTAATAGTATAAAACGTTATACGTTATATAGTAATAGTATATAACGTTATACGATAGTACGTAATAGTATATAACGTTATACGTTATATAGTAATAGTATATAACGTTATACGTTAATACGTAATAGTATATATCGTTATACGTTATATAGTAATAGTATATAACGTTATACGTTATACAGTAATAGTATATAACGTTATACGTTATATAGTAATAGTATATAACGTTATACGTTAATACGTGATAGTATATATCGTTATACGTTATATAGTAATAGTATATAACGTTATACGTTATATAGTAATATTATATAACGTTATGCGCTATATAGTAATAGTATATAACGTTATACGTTATATAGTAATAGTATATAACGTTATGCATTATACAGTAATAGTATATAACGTTATACGATAGTACGGAATAGTATATATCGTTATACGTTATATAGTAAAAGTATATAACGTTATACGTTATTACGTAATACTATATAACGTTATACGTTATTACGTAATACTATATAACGTTATACGTTATATAGTAACAGTATATATCGTTATACGTTATATAGTTATAGTATATAGCGATATATGTGACATAGTAATAGTATATAACGTTATACGTTAGTACGTAATACTATATAACGTTATACGATATATAGTAATAGTATATAACGTTATACGTTATATAGTAATGGTATATAACGTTATACGTTATATAGTAATATTATATAACGTTATACGATAGTACGGAATAGTATATATCGTTATACGTTATATAGTAATAGTATATAACGTTATACGTTATATAGTAATAGTATATAACGTTATACGTTATATAGTAATAGTATATAACGTTATACGTTATATAGTAATAGTATATGACGTTATACGTTAATACGTAATAGTATATATCGTTATACGTTATATAGTATAAGTATATAACGTCATACGTTATATAGTAATAGTATATAACGTTATACGTTATATAGTAATATTACATAACGTTATGTGTTATATAGTAATAGTATATAACGTTATACGTTACATAGTAATAGTATATAACGTTATACGTTATATAGTAATGGTATATAACGTTATACGTTATATAGTAATATTATATAACGTTATGCGTTATATAGTAATAGTATATAACGTTATACGTTATATAGTAATAGTATATAACGTTATACGTTATATAGTAATAGTATATAACGTTATACGTTATATAGTAATAGTATATAACGTTGTACGTTATATAGTAATAGTATATAACGTTATACGTTATATAGTAATAGTATATAACGTTATACGTTATATAGTAATAGTATATAACGTTATACGTTATATAGTAATAGTATAAAGCGTTATACGATAGTACGTAATAGTATATAACGTTATACGTTATATAGTAATAGTATATAACGTTATACGTTATATAGTAATAGTATATAACGTTATACGTTATATAGTAATAGTATATAACGTTATACGTTATATAGTAATAGTATATAACGTTATACGTTATATAGTAATAGTATATAACGTTATACGTTATATAGTAATAGTATAAAACGTTATACGTTATATAGTAATAGTATATAACGTTATACGATAGTACGTAATAGTATATAACGTTATACGTTATATAGTAATAGTATATAACGTTATACGTTAATACGTAATAGTATATATCGTTATACGTTATATAGTAATAGTATATAACGTTATACGTTATACAGTAATAGTATATAACGTTATACGTTATATAGTAATAGTATATAACGTTATACGTTAATATGTGATAGTATATATCGTTATACGTTATATAGTAATAGTATATAACGTTATACGTTATATAGTAATATTATATAACGTTAGGCGCTATATAGTAATAGTATATAACGTTATACGTTATATAGTAATAGTATATAACGTTATGCATTATACAGTAATAGTATATAACGTTATACGATAGTACGGAATAGTATATATCGTTATACGTTATATAGTAAAAGTATATAACGTTATACGTTATTACGTAATACTATATAACGTTATACGTTATTACGTAATACTATATAACGTTATACGTTATATAGTAACAGTATATATCGTTATACCTTATATAGTTATAGTATATAGCGATATATGTGACATAGTAATAGTATATAACGTTATACGTTAGTACGTAATAGTATATAACGTTATACGTTATATAGTAATAGTATATAACGTTATACGTTATATAGTAATGGTATATAACGTTATACGTTATATAGTAATATTATATAACGTTATACGATAGTATGGAATAGTATATATCGTTATACGTTATATAGTAATAGTATATAACGTTATACGTTATATAGTAATAGTATATAACGTTATACGTTATATAGTAATAGTATATAACGTTATACGTTAATACGTAATAGTATATATCGTTATACGTTATATAGTATAAGTATATAACGTCATACGTTATATAGTAATAGTATATAACGTTATACGTTATATAGTAATATTACATAACGTTATGTGTTATATAGTAATAGTATATAACGTTATACGTTACATAGTAATAGTATATAACGTTATACGTTATATAGTAATGGTATATAACGTTATACGTTATATAGTAATATTATATAACGTTATGCGTTATATAGTAATAGTATATAACGTTATACGTTATATAGTAATAGTATATAACGTTATACGTTATATAGTAATAGTATATAACGTTATACGTTATATAGTAATAGTATATAACGTTATACGTTATATAGTAATAGTATATAACGTTATACGTTATATAGTAATAGTATATAACGTTATACGTTATATAGTAATAGTATATAACGTTATACGTTATATAGTAATAGTATATAACGTTATACGATAGTACGTAATAGTATATAACGTTATACGTTATATAGTAATAGTATATAACGTTATACGTTAATACGTAATAGTATATATCGTTATACGTTATATAGTAATAGTATATAACGTTATACGTTATACAGTAATAGTATATAACGTTATACGTTATATAGTAATAGTATATAACGTTATACGTTAATACGTGATAGTATATATCGTTATACGTTATATAGTAATAGTATATAACGTTATACGTTATATAGTAATATTATATAACGTTATGCGCTATATAGTAATAGTATATAACGTTATACGTTATATAGTAATAGTATATAACGTTATGCATTATACAGTAATAGTATATAACGTTATACGATAGTACGGAATAGTATATATCGTTATACGTTATATAGTAAAAGTATATAACGTTATACGTTATATAGTAATAGTATATAACGTTATACGTTATATAGTAATAGTACATAACGTTATACGTTAATACGTAATAGTATATATCGTTATACGTTATATAGTAATAGTATATAACGTTATGCGTTATATAGTAATAGTATATAACGTTATACGTTATATAGTATAAGTATATAACGTTATACGTTATATAGTAATAGTATATAACGTTATACGTTATATAGTAATATTATATAACGTTGTGCGTTATATAATAATAGTATATAACGTTATACGTTATATAGTAATAGTATATAACGTTATACGTTATATAGTAATAGTATATAACGTTATACGTTATATAGTAATATTATATAACGTTATGCGTTATATAGTAATAGTATAGAACGTTATACGTTATATAGTAATAGTATATAACGTTATACGTTATATAGTAATAGTATATAACGTTATACGTTATATAGTAATAGTATATAACGTTATGCGTTAATACGTAATAGTATATATCGTCATACGTTATATAGTAATAGTATATAACGTTATACGTTATATAGTAATAGTATATAACGTTATACGTTATATAGTAATAGTATATAACGTTATACGTTATATAGTAATAGTATATAACGTTATACGTTAGTACGTAATAATATACAACGTTATACGTGATATGGCAATACTATATAACGTTATACGTTATTACGTAATACTATATAACGTTATACGTTATATAGTAACAGTATATATCGTTATACGTTATATAGTTATAGTATATAGCGATATATGTGACATAGTAATAGTATATAACGTTATACGTTAGTACGTAATAGTATATAACGTTATACGTTATATGGTAATACTATACAACGTTATACGTTATATAGTAATAGTATATAACGTTATACGTTAGTACGTAATAATATACAACGTTATACGTGATATGGCGATACTATATAACGTTATACGTTATTACGTAATAGTATATATCGTTATACGTTATATAGTAATAGTATATAACGTTATACGTTAATACGTGATAGTATATATCGTTATACGTTATATAGTAATAGTATATAACGTTATACGTTATATAGTAATATTATATAACGTTATGCGCTATATAGTAATAGTATATAACGTTATACGTTATATAGTAATAGTATATAACGTTATGCATTATACAGTAATAGTATATAACGTTATACGATAGTACGGAATAGTATATATCGTTATACGTTATATAGTAAAAGTATATAACGTTATACGTTATATAGTAATAGTATATAACGTTATACGTTACATAGTAATAGTATATAACGTTATACGTTAATACGTAATAGTATATATCGTTATACGTTATATAGTAAAAGTATATAACGTTATACGTTATATAGTAATAGTATATAACGTTATACGCTAATACGTAATAGTATATATCGTTATACGTTATATAGTATAAGTATATAACGTCATACGTTATATAGTAATAGCATATAACGTTATACGTTATATAGTAATATTACATAACGTTATGTGTTATATAGTAATATTATATAACGTTATACGATAGTACGGAATAGTATATATCGTTATACGTTATATAGTAATAGTATATAACGTTATACATTATATAGTAATAGTATATAACGTTATACGTTATATAGTAATAGTATATAACGTTATACGCTAATACGTAATAGTATATATCGTTATACGTTATATAGTATAAGTATATAACGTCATACGTTATATAGTAATAGTATATAACGTTATACGTTATATAGTAATAGTATATAACGTTATACGTAATATAGTAATAGTATATAACGTTATACGTTATATAGTAATATTATATAACGTTATGCGTTATATAGTAATAGTATAGAACGTTATACGTTATATAGTAATAGTATATAACGGTATACGTTATATAGTAATAGTATATAACGTTATACGTTACATAGTGATAGTATATAACGTTATGCGTTAATACGTAATAGTATATATCGTCATACGTTATATAGTAATAGTATATAACGTTATACGTTATATAGTAATAGTATATAACGTTATACGTTATATAGTAATAGTATATAACGTTATACGTTATATAGTAATAGTATATAACGTTATACGTTAGTACGTAATAATATACAACGTTATACGTGATATGGCAATACTATATAACGTTATACGTTATTACGTAATACTATATAACGTTATACGTTATTACGTAATACTATATAACGTTATACGTTATATAGTAACAGTATATATCGTTATACGTTATATAGTTATAGTATATAGCGATATATGTGACATAGTAATAGTATATAACGTTATACGTTAGTACGTAATAGTATATAACGTTATACGTTATATAGTAATAGTATATAACGTTATACGTTATATAGTAATGGTATATAACGTTATACGTTATATAGTAATATTATATAACGTTATACGATAGTACGGAATAGTATATATCGTTATACGTTATATAGTAATAGTATATAACGTTATACGTTATATAGTAATAGTATATAACGTTATACGTTATATAGTAATAGTATATAACGTTATACGTTATATAGTAATAGTATATAACGTTATACGTTATATAGTAATAGTATATAACGTTATACGTTAGTACGTAATAATATACAACGTTATACGTGATATGGCAATACTATATAACGTTATACGTTATTACGTAATACTATATAACGTTATACGTTATTACGTAATACTATATAACGTTATACGTTATATAGTAACAGTATATATCGTTATACGTTATATAGTTATAGTATATAGCGATATATGTGACATAGTAATAGTATATAACGTTATACGTTAATACGTAATAGTATATATCGTTATACGTTATATAGTAAAAGTATATAACGTTATACGTTATATAGTAATAGTATATAACGTTATACGTTATATAGTAATATTATATAACGTTATACGATAGTACGGAATAGTATATATCGTTATACGTTATATAGTAATAGTATATAACGTTATACGTTATATAGTAATAGTATATAACGTTATACGTTATATAGTAATAGTGTATAACGTTATACGCTAATACGTAATAGTATATATCGTTATACGTTATATAGTATAAGTATATAACGTCATACGTTATATAGTAATAGTATATAACGTTATACGTTATATAGTAATATTACATAACGTTATGTGTTATATAGTAATAGTATATAACGTTATACGTTACATAGTAATAGTATATAACGTTATACGTTATATAGTAATGGTATATAACGTTATACGTTATATAGTAATATTATATAACGTTATGCGTTATATAGTAATAGTATATAACGTTATACGTTATATAGTAATAGTATATAACGTTATACGTTATATAGTAATAGTATATAACGTTATACGTTATATAGTAATAGTATATAACGTTATACGTTATATAGTAAAAGTATATAACGTTATACGTTATATAGTAATAGTGTATAACGTTATACGTTACATAGTAATAGTATATAACGTTATACGTTAATACGTAATAGTATATATCGTTATACGTTATATAGTAATAGTATATAACGTTATGCGTTATATAGTAATAGTATATAACGTTATACGTTATATAGTATAAGTATATAACGTTATACGTTATATAGTAATAGTATATAACGTTATACGTTATATAGTAATATTATATAACGTTGTGCGTTATATAATAATAGTATATAACGTTATACGTTATATAGTAATAGTATATAACGTTATACGTAATATAGTAATAGTATATAACGTTATACGTTATATAGTAATATTATATAACGTTATGCGTTATATAGTAATAGTATAGAACGTTATACGTTATATAGTAATAGTATATAACGTTATACGTTATATAGTAATAGTATATAACGTTATACGTTACATAGTAATAGTATATAACGTTATGCGTTAATACGTAATAGTATATATCGTCATACGTTATATAGTAATAGTATATAACGTTATACGTTATATAGTAATAGTATATAACGTTATACGTTATATAGTAATAGTATATAACGTTATACGTTATATAGTAATAGTATATAACGTTATACGTTATATAGTAATAGTATATAACGTTATACGTTAGTACGTAATAATATACAACGTTATACGTGATATGGCAATACTATATAACGTTATACGTTATTACGTAATACTATATAACGTTATACGTTATATAGTAACAGTATATGTCGTTATACGTTATATAGTTATAGTATATAGCGATATATGTGACATAGTAATAGTATATAACGTTATACGTTAGTACGTAATAGTATATAACGTTATACGTTATATAGTAATAGTATATAACGTTATACGTTATATAGTAATGGTATATAACGTTATACGTTATATAGTAATATTATATAACGTTATACGATAGTACGGAATAGTATATATCGTTATACGTTATATAGTAATAGTATATAACGTTATACGTTATATAGTAATAGTATATAACGTTATACGTTATATAGTAATAGTATATAACGTTATACGTTATATAGTAATAGTATATAACGTTATACGTTAATACGTAATAGTATATATCGTTATACGTTATATAGTATAAGTATATAACGTCATACGTTATATAGTAATAGTATATAACGTTATACGTTATATAGTAATATTACATAATGTTATGTGTTATATAGTAATAGTATATAACGTTATACGTTATATAGTAATAGTATATAACGTTATACGTTATATAGTAATAGTATATAACGTTATACGATAGTACGTAATAGTATATAACGTTATACGTTATATAGTAATAGTATATAACGTTATACGTTAATACGTAATAGCATATATCGTTATACGTTATATAGTAATAGTATATAACGTTATACGTTATACAGTAATAGTATATAACGTTATACGTTATATAGTAATAGTATATAACGTTATACGTTAATACGTGATAGTATATATCGTTATACGTTATATAGTAATAGTATATAACGTTATACGTTATATAGTAATATTATATAACGTTATGCGCTATATAGTAATAGTATATAACGTTATACGTTATATAGTAATAGTATATAACGTTATGCATTATACAGTAATAGTATATAACGTTATACGATAGTACGGAATAGTATATATCGTTATACGTTATATAGTAAAAGTATATAACGTTATACGTTATATAGTAATAGTATATAACGTTATACGTTATATAGTAATAGTACATAACGTTATACGTTAATACGTAATAGTATATATCGTTATACGTTATATAGTAATAGTATATAACGTTATGCGTTATATAGTAATAGTATATAACGTTATACGTTATATAGTATAAGTATATAACGTTATACGTTATATAGTAATAGTATATAACGTTATACGTTATATAGTAATATTATATAACGTTGTGCGTTATATAATAATAGTATATAACGTTATACGTTATATAGTAATAGTATATAACGTTATACGTTATATAGTAATAGTATATAACGTTATACGCTATATAGTAATATTATATAACGTTATGCGTTATATAGTAATAGTATAGAACGTTATACGTTATATAGTAATAGTATATAACGTTATACGTTATATAGTAATAGTATATAACGTTATACGTTATATAGTAATAGTATATAACGTTATGCGTTAATACGTAATAGTATATATCGTCATACGTTATATAGTAATAGTATATAACGTTATACGTTATATAGTAATAGTATATAACGTTATACGTTATATAGTAATAGTATATAACGTTATACGTTATATAGTAATAGTATATAACGTTATACGTTATATAGTAATAGTATATAACGTTATACGTTAGTACGTAATAATATACAACGTTATACGTGATATGGCAATACTATATAACGTTATACGTTATTACGTAATACTATATAACGTTATACGTTATATAGTAACAGTATATATCGTTATACGTTATATAGTTATAGTATATAGCGATATATGTGACATAGTAATAGTATATAACGTTATACGTTAGTACGTAATAGTATATAACGTTATACGTTATATGGTAATACTATACAACGTTATACGTTATATAGTAATAGTATATAACGTTATACGTTATATAGTAATAGTATATAACGTTATACGTTAGTACGTAATAATATACAACGTTATACGTGATATGGCGATACTATATAACGTTATACGTTATTACGTAATAGTATATATCGTTATACGTTATATAGTAATAGTATATAAGGTTATACGTTATATAGTAATAGTATATAACGTTATACGTTATATAGTAATAGTATATAACGTTATACGTTAATACGTAATAGTATATATCGTTATACGTTATATAGTAATAGTATATAACGTTATACGTTATATAGTAATAGTATATAACGTTATACGTTATATAGTAATAGTATATAACGTTATACGTTAATACGTAATAGTATATATCGTTATACGTTATATAGTAATAGTATATAACGTTATACGTTATATAATAATAGTATATAACGTTATGCGTTATATAGTAATAGTATATAACGTTATACGATAGTACGGAATAGTATATATCGTTATACGTTATATAGTAATAGTATATAACATTATACGTTAGTACGTAATAATATACAACGTTATACGTGATATGGCAATACTATATAACGTTATACGTTATATAGTAATAGTATATAACGTTATACGTTATATAGTAATAGTATATAACGTTATACGTTATATAGTAATAGTATATAACGTTATACGTTATATAGTAATAGTATATAACGTTATACGTTAATACGTAATAGTATATATCGTTATACGTTATATAGTATAAGTATATAACGTCATACGTTATATAGTAATAGTATATAACGTTATACGTTATATAGTAATATTACATAACGTTATGTGTTATATAGTAATAGTATATAACGTTATACGTTACATAGTAATAGTATATAACGTTATACGTTATATAGTAATGGTATATAACGTTATACGTTATATAGTAATATTATATAACGTTATGCGTTATATAGTAATAGTATATAACGTTATACGTTATATAGTAATAGTATATAACGTTATACGTTATATAGTAATAGTATATAACGTTATACGTTATATAGTAATAGTATATAACGATATACGCTATATAGTAATAGTATATAACGTTATGCGTTATATAGTAATAGTATATAACGTTATACGATAGTACGGAATAGTATATATCGTTATACGTTATATAGTAATAGTATATAACATTATACGTTAGTACGTAATAATATACAACGTTATACGTGATATGGCAATACTATATAACGTTATACGTTATTACGTAATAGTATATAACGTTATACGTTATATAGTAATAGTATATAACGTTATACGTTATATAGTAATAGTATATAACGTTATACGTTATATAGTAATAGTATATAACGCTATACGTTATATAGTAATAGTATATAACGTTATACGTTAATACGTGATAGTATATATCGTTATACGTTATATAGTAATAGTATATAACGTTATACGTTATATAGTAATATTATATAACGTTATGCGTTATATAGTAATAGTATATAATGTTATACGATAGTACGAAATAGTATATATCGTTATGTGTTATATAGTAATAGTATATAACGTTATACGTTACATAGTAATAGTATATATCGTTATACGTTATATAGTAATAGTATATAACGTTATACGTTATATAGTAATAGTATATAACGTTATACGTTATATAGTAATAGTATATAACGTTATACGTTAATACGTGATAGTATATATCGTTATACGTTATATAGTAATAGTATATAACGTTATACGTTATATAGTAATATTATATAACGTTATGCGTTATATAGTAATAGTATATAACGTTATACGTTATATAGTAATATTATATAACGTTATGCGTTATATAGTAATAGTATATAATGTTATACGATAGTACGAAATAGTATATATCGTTATACGTTATATAGTAATAGTATATAACGTTATGCGTTATATAGTAATAGTATATAATGTTATACGATAGTACGAAATAGTATATATCGTTATACGTTATATAGTAATAGTATATAACGTTATACGTTATATAGTAATAGTATATAACGTTATACGTTATATAGTAATAGTATATAACGTTATACGTTATATAGTAATGGTATATAACGTTATACGTTATATAGTAATGGTATATAACGTTATACGTTATATAGTAATAGTATATAACGTTATACGTTATTACGTAATAGTATATATCGTTATACGTTATATAGTAATAGTATATAACGTTATACGTTATATAGTAATAGTATATAACGTTATACGTTATATAGTAATAGTATATAACGTTATACGTTAATACGTAATAGTATATAACGTTATACGTTAATACGTAATAGTATATATCGTTATACGTTATATAGTAATAGTATATAACGTTATGCGTTATATAGTAATAGTATATAACGTTATACGTTATATAGTAATAGTATATAACGTTATACGTTATATAGTAATAGTATATAACGTTATACGTTATATAGTAATAGTATATAACGTTATACGTTATATAGTAATACTATATAACGTTATACGTTATTACGTAATACTATATAACGTTATACGTTATTACGTAATACTATATAACGTTATACGTTATATAGTAACAGTATATGTCGTTATACGTTATATAGTTATAGTATATAGCGATATATGTGACATAGTAATAGTATATAACGTTATACGTTAGTACGTAATAGTATATAACGTTATACGTTATATAGTAATAGTATATAACGTTATACGTTATATAGTAATAGTATATAACGTTATACGTTAGTACGTAATAATATACAACGTTATACGTGATATGGCAATACTATATAACGTTATACGTTATTACGTAATACTATATAACGTTATACGTTATTACGTAATACTATATAACGTTATACGTTATATAGTAACAGTATATATCGTTATACGTTATATAGTTATAGTATATAGCGATATATGTGACATAGTAATAGTATATAACGTTATACGTTAATACGTAATAGTATATATCGTTATACGTTATATAGTAAAAGTATATAACGTTATACGTTATATAGTAATAGTATATAACGTTATACGTTATATAGTAATATTATATAACGTTATACGATAGTACGGAATAGTATATATCGTTATACGTTATATAGTAATAGTATATAACGTTATACGTTATATAGTAATAGTATATAACGTTATACGTTATATAGTAATAGTATATAACGTTATACGCTAATACGTAATAGTATATATCGTTATACGTTATATAGTATAAGTATATAACGTCATACGTTATATAGTAATAGTATATAACGTTATACGTTATATAGTAATATTACATAACGTTATGTGTTATATAGTAATAGTATATAACGTTATACGTTACATAGTAATAGTATATAACGTTATACGTTATATAGTAATGGTATATAACGTTATACGTTATATAGTAATATTATATAACGTTATGCGTTATATAGTAATAGTATATAACGTTATACGTTATATAGTAATAGTATATAACGTTATACGTTATATAGTAATAGTATATAACGTTATACGTTATATAGTAATAGTATATAACGTTATACGTTATATAGTAAAAGTATATAACGTTATACGTTATATAGTAATAGTGTATAACGTTATACGTTACATAGTAATAGTATATAGCGTTATACGTTAATACGTAATAGTATATATCGTTATACGTTATATAGTAATAGTATATAACGTTATGCGTTATATAGTAATAGTATATAACGTTATACGTTATATAGTATAAGTATATAACGTTATACGTTATATAGTAATAGTATATAACGTTATACGTTATATAGTAATATTATATAACGTTGTGCGTTATATAATAATAGTATATAACGTTATACGTTATATAGTAATAGTATATAACGTTATACGTAATATAGTAATAGTATATAACGTTATACGTTATATAGTAATATTATATAACGTTATGCGTTATATAGTAATAGTATAGAACGTTATACGTTATATAGTAATAGTATATAACGTTATACGTTATATAGTAATAGTATATAACGTTATACGTTACATAGTAATAGTATATAACGTTATGCGTTAATACGTAATAGTATATATCGTCATACGTTATATAGTAATAGTATATAACGTTATACGTTATATAGTAATAGTATATAACGTTATACGTTATATAGTAATAGTATATAACGTTATACGTTATATAGTAATAGTATATAACGTTATACGTTAGTACGTAATAATATACAACGTTATACGTGATATGGCAATACTATATAACGTTATACGTTATTACGTAATACTATATAACGTTATACGTTATTACGTAATACTATATAACGTTATACGTTATATAGTAACAGTATATATCGTTATACGTTATATAGTTATAGTATATAGCGATATATGTGACATAGTAATAGTATATAACGTTATACGTTAGTACGTAATAGTATATAACGTTATACGTTATATAGTAATAGTATATAACGTTATACGTTATATAGTAATGGTATATAACGTTATACGTTATATAGTAATATTATATAACGTTATACGATAGTACGGAATAGTATATATCGTTATACGTTATATAGTAATAGTATATAACGTTATACGTTATATAGTAATAGTATATAACGTTATACGTTATATAGTAATAGTATATAACGTTATACGTTATATAGTAATAGTATATAACGTTATACGTTATATAGTAATAGTATATAACGTTATACGTTAATACGTAATAGTATATATCGTTATACGTTATATAGTATAAGTATATAACGTCATACGTTATATAGTAATAGTATATAACGTTATACGTTATATAGTAATAGTATATAACGTTATACGTTATATAGTAATATTATATAACGTTGTGCGTTATATAATAATAGTATATAACGTTATACGTTATATAGTAATAGTATATAACGTTATACGTTATATAGTAATAGTATATAACGTTATACGTTATATAGTAATATTATATAACGTTATGCGTTATATAGTAATAGTATAGAACGTTATACGTTATATAGTAATAGTATATAACGTTATACGTTATATAGTAATAGTATATAACGTTATACGTTATATAGTAATAGTATATAACGTTATACGTTATACAGTAATAGTATATAACGTTATACGTTAGTACGTAATAATATACAACGTTATACGTGATATGGCAATACTATATAACGTTATACGTTATTACGTAATACTATATAACGTTATACGTTATATAGTAACAGTATATATCGTTATACGTTATATAGTTATAGTATATAGCGATATATGTGACATAGTAATAGTATATAACGTTATACGTTAGTACGTAATAGTATATAACGTTATACGTTATATGGTAATACTATACAACGTTATACGTTATATAGTAATAGTATATAACGTTATACGTTATATAGTAATAGTATATAACGTTATACGTTAGTACGTAATAATATACAACGTTATACGTGATATGGCGATACTATATAACGTTATACGTTATTACGTAATAGTATATATCGTTATACGTTATATAGTAATAGTATATAACGTTATACGTTAATACGTGACAGTATATATCGTTATACGTTATATAGTAATAGTATATAACGTTATACGTTATATAGTAATATTATATAACGTTATGCGCTATATAGTAATAGTATATAACGTTATACGTTATATAGTAATAGTATATAACGTTATGCGTTATATAGTAATAGTATATAACGTTATACGTTAGTACGTAATAATATACAACGTTATACGTGATATGGCAGTACTATATAACGTTATACGTTATTACGTAATAGTATATAACGTTATACGTTATATAGTAATAGTATATAACGTTATACGTTATATAGTAATAGTATATAACGTTATACGTTATATAGTAATAGTATATAACGTTATACGTTATATAGTAATGGTATATAACGTTATACGTTATATAGTAATGGTATATAACGTTATACGTTATATAGTAATAGTATATAACGTTATACGTTATTACGTAATAGTATATATCGTTATACGTTATATAGTAATAGTATATAACGTTATACGTTATATAGTAATAGTATATAACGTTATGCGTTATATAGTAATAGTATATAACGTTATACGTTATATAGTAATAGTACATAACGTTATACGTTAATACGTAATAGTATATATCGTTATACGTTATATAGTAATAGTATATAACGTTATGCGTTATATAGTAATAGTATATAACGTTATACGTTATATAGTATAAGTATATAACGTTATACGTTATATAGTAATAGTATATAACGTTATACGTTATATAGTAATAGTATATAACGTTATACGTTATATAGTAATATTATATAACGTTGTGCGTTATATAATAATAGTATATAACGTTATACGTTATATAGTAATAGTATATAACGTTATACGTTATATAGTAATAGTATATAACGTTATACGTTATATAGTAATATTATATAACGTTATGCGTTATATAGTAATAGTATAGAACGTTATACGTTATATAGTAATAGTATATAACGTTATACGTTATATAGTAATAGTATATAACGTTATACGTTATATAGTAATAGTATATAACGTTATACGTTATACAGTAATAGTATATAACGTTATACGTTAGTACGTAATAATATACAACGTTATACGTGATATGGCAATACTATATAACGTTATACGTTATTACGTAATACTATATAACGTTATACGTTATATAGTAACAGTATATATCGTTATACGTTATATAGTTATAGTATATAGCGATATATGTGACATAGTAATAGTATATAACGTTATACGTTAGTACGTAATAATATACAACGTTATACGTTATATGGTAATACTATACAACGTTATACGTTATATAGTAATAGTATATAACGTTATACGTTATATAGTAATAGTATATAACGTTATACGTTAGTACGTAATAATATACAACGTTATACGTGATATGGCGATACTATATAACGTTATACGTTATTACGTAATAGTATATATCGTTATACGTTATATAGTAATAGTATATAACGTTATACGTTAATACGTGACAGTATATATCGTTATACGTTATATAGTAATAGTATATAACGTTATACGTTATATAGTAATATTATATAACGTTATGCGCTATATAGTAATAGTATATAACGTTATACGTTATATAGTAATAGTATATAACGTTATGCATTATACAGTAATAGTATATAACGTTATACGATAGTACGGAATAGTATATATCGTTATACGTTATATAGTAAAAGTATATAACGTTATACGTTATATAGTAATAGTATATAACGTTATACGTTACATAGTAATAGTATATAACGTTATACGTTAATACGTAATAGTATATATCGTTATACGTTATATAGTAAAAGTATATAACGTTATACGTTATATAGTAATAGTATATAACGTTATACGTTATATAGTAATATTATATAACGTTATACGATAGTACGGAATAGTATATATCGTTATACGTTATATAGTAATAGTATATAACGTTATACGTTATATAGTAATAGTATATAACGTTATACGTTATATAGTAATAGTATATAACGTTATACGTTATATAGTAATAGTATATAACGTTATACGTTAATACGTAATAGTATATATCGTTATACGTTATATAGTATAAGTATATAACGTCATACGTTATATAGTAATAGTATATAACGCTATACGTTATATAGTAATAGTATATAACGTTATACGTTAATACGTGATAGTATATATCGTTATACGTTATATAGTAATAGTATATAACGTTATACGTTATATAGTAATATTATATAACGTTATGCGTTATATAGTAATAGTATATAATGTTATACGATAGTACGAAATAGTATATATCGTTATGTGTTATATAGTAATAGTATATAACGTCATACGTTATATAGTAATAGTATATAACGTTATACGTTATATAGTAATAGTATATAACGTTATGCGTTATATAGTAATAGTATATAACGTTATGCGATAGTACGGAATAGTATATATCGTTATACGTTATATAGTAATAGTATATAACATTATACGTTAGTACGTAATAATATACAACGTTATACGTGATATGGCAATACTATATAACGTTATACGTTATATAGTAATAGTATATAACGTTATACGTTATATAGTAATAGTATATAACGTTATACGTTATATAGTAATAGTATATAACGTTATACGTTATATAGTAATAGTATATAACGTTATACGTTAATACGTAATAGTATATATCGTTATACGTTATATAGTATAAGTATATAACGTCATACGTTATATAGTAATAGTATATAACGTTATACGTTATATAGTAATATTACATAACGTTATGTGTTATATAGTAATAGTATATAACGTTATACGTTACATAGTAATAGTATATAACGTTATACGTTATATAGTAATGGTATATAACGTTATACGTTATATAGTAATATTATATAACGTTATGCGTTATATAGTAATAGTATATAACGTTATACGTTATATAGTAATAGTATATAACGTTATACGTTATATAGTAATAGTATATAACGTTATACGTTATATAGTAATAGTATATAACGTTATACGTTATATAGTAATAGTATATAACGATATACGATATATAGTAATAGTATATAACGTTATGCGTTATATAGTAATAGTATATAACGTTATACGATAGTACGGAATAGTATATATCGTTATACGTTATATAGTAATAGTATATAACATTATACGTTAGTACGTAATAATATACAACGTTATACGTGATATGGCAATACTATATAACGTTATACGTTATTACGTAATAGTATATAACGTTATACGTTATATAGTAATAGTATATAACGTTATACGTTATATAGTAATAGTATTTAACGTTATACGTTATATAGTAATAGTATATAACGCTATACGTTATATAGTAATAGTATATAACGTTATACGTTAATACGTGATAGTATATATCGTTATACGTTATATAGTAATAGTATATAACGTTATACGTTATATAGTAATATTATATAACGTTATGCGTTATATAGTAATAGTATATAATGTTATACGATAGTACGAAATAGTATATATCGTTATGTGTTATATAGTAATAGTATATAACGTTATACGTTACATAGTAATAGTATATATCGTTATACGTTATATAGTAATAGTATATAACGTTATACGTTATATAGTAATAGTATATAACGTTATACGTTATATAGTAATAGTATATAACGTTATACGTTAATACGTGATAGTATATATCGTTATACGTTATATAGTAATAGTATATAACGTTATACGTTATATAGTAATATTATATAACGTTATGCGTTATATAGTAATAGTATATAACGTTATACGTTATATAGTAATATTATCTAACGTTATGCGTTATATAGTAATAGTATATAATGTTATACGATAGTACGAAATAGTATATATCGTTATACGTTATATAGTAATAGTATATAACGTTATGCGTTATATAGTAATAGTATATAATGTTATACGATAGTACGAAATAGTATATATCGTTATACGTTATATAGTAATAGTATATAACGTTATACGTTATATAGTAATAGTATATAACGTTATACGTTATATAGTAATATTATATAACGTTATGCGTTATATAGTAATAGTATATAACGTTATGCGTTATATAGTAATAGTATATAACGTTATACGTTAGTACGTAATAATATACAACGTTATACGTGATATGGCAGTACTATATAACGTTATACGTTATTACGTAATAGTATATAACGTTATACGTTATATAGTAATAGTATATAACGTTATACGTTATATAGTAATAGTATATAACGTTATACGTTATATAGTAATGGTATATAACGTTATACGTTATATAGTAATGGTATATAACGTTATACGTTATATAGTAATAGTATATAACGTTATACGTTATTACGTAATAGTATATATCGTTATACGTTATATAGTAATAGTATATAACGTTATACGTTATATAGTAATAGTATATAACGTTATACGTTATATAGTAATAGTATATAACGTTATACGTTAATACGTAATAGTATATAACGTTATACGTTAATACGTAATAGTATATATCGTTATACGTTATATAGTAATAGTATATAACGTTATGCGTTATATAGTAATAGTATATAACGTTATACGTTATATAGTAATAGTATATAACGTTATACGTTATATAGTAATAGTATATAACGTTATACGTTATATAGTAATAGTATATAACGTTATACGTTATATAGTAATAGTATATAACGATGTACGTTATATAGTAATGGTATATAACGTTATACGTTATATAGTAATGGTATATAACGTTATACGTTATATAGTAATATTATATATCGTTATACGTTATATAGTATAAGTATATAACGTCATACGTTATATAGTAATAGTATATAACGTTATACGTTATATAGTAATATTACATAACGTTATGTGTTATATAGTAATAGTATATAACGTTATACGTTACATAGTAATAGTATATAACGTTATACGTTATATAGTAATGGTATATAACGTTATACGTTATATAGTAATATTATATAACGTTATGCGTTATATAGTAATAGTATATAACGTTATACGTTATATAGTAATAGTATATAACGTTATACGTTATATAGTAATAGTATATAACGTTATACGTTATATAGTAATAGTATATAACGTTATACGTTATATAGTAATAGTATATAACGATATGCGATATATAGTAATAGTATATAACGTTATGCGTTATATAGTAATAGTATATAACGTTATACGATAGTACGGAATAGTATATATCGTTATACGTTATATAGTAATAGTATATAACATTATACGTTAGTACGTAATAATATACAACGTTATACGTGATATGGCAATACTATATAACGTTATACGTTATTACGTAATAGTATATAACGTTATACGTTATATAGTAATAGTATATAACGTTATACGTTATATAGTAATAGTATATAACGCTATACGTTATATAGTAATAGTATATAACGTTATACGTTAATACGTGATAGTATATATCGTTATACGTTATATAGTAATAGTTTATAACGTTATACGTTATATAGTAATATTATATAACGTTATGCGTTATATAGAAATAGTATATAATGTTATACGATAGTACGAAATAGTATATATCGTTATGTGTTATATAGTAATAGTATATAACGTTATACGTTACATAGTAATAGTATATATCGTTATACGTTATATAGTAATAGTATATAACGTTATACGTTATATAGTAATAGTATATAACGTTATACGTTATATAGTAATAGTATATAACGTTATACGTTAATACGTGATAGTATATATCGTTATACGTTATATAGTAATAGTATATAACGTTATACGTTATATAGTAATATTATATAACGTTATGCGTTATATAGTAATAGTATATAACGTTATACGTTATATAGTAATATTATATAACGTTATGCGTTATATAGTAATAGTATATAATGTTATACGATAGTACGAAATAGTATATATCGTTATACGTTATATAGTAATAGTATATAACGTTATGCGTTATATAGTAATAGTATATAATGTTATACGATAGTACGAAATAGTATATATCGTTATACGTTATATAGTAATAGTATATAACGTTATACGTTATATAGTAATAGTATATAACGTTATACGTTATATAGTAATATTATATAACGTTATGCGTTATATAGTAATAGTATATAACGTTATGCGTTATATAGTAATAGTATATAACGTTATACGTTAGTACGTAATAATATACAACGTTATACGTGATATGGCAGTACTATATAACGTTATACGTTATATAGTAATAGTATATAACGTTATACGTTATATAGTAATAGTATATAACGTTATACGTTATATAGTAATGGTATATAACGTTATACGTTATATAGTAATGGTATATAACGTTATACGTTATATAGTAATAGTATATAACGTTATACGTTATTACGTAATAGTATATATCGTTATACGTTATATAGTAATAGTATATAACGTTATACGTTATATAGTAAAAGTATATAACGTTATACGTTATATAGTAATAGTATATAACGTTATACGTTAATACGTAATAGTATATAACGTTATACGTTAATACGTAATAGTATATATCGTTATACGTTATATAGTAATAGTATATAACGTTATGCGTTATATAGTAATAGTATATAACGTTATACGTTATATAGTAATATTATATAACGTTATGCGTTATATAGTAATAGTATATAACGTTATGCGTTATATAGTAATAGTATATAACGTTATACGTTAGTACGTAATAATATACAACGTTATACGTGATATGGCAGTACTATATAACGTTATACGTTATTACGTAATAGTATATAACGTTATACGTTATATAGTAATAGTATATAACGTTATACGTTATATAGTAATAGTATATAACGTTATACGTTAATACGTAATAGTATATATCGTTATACGTTATATAGTAATAGTATATAACGTTATACGTTATACAGTAATAGTATATAACGTTATACGTTATATAGTAATAGTATATAACGTTATACGTTAATACGTGATAGTATATATCGTTATACGTTATATAGTAATAGTATATAACGTTATACGTTATATAGTAATATTATATAACGTTATGCGCTATATAGTAATAGTACATAACGTTATACGTTATATAGTAATAGTATATAACGTTATGCATTATACAGTAATAGTATATAACGTTATACGATAGTACGGAATAGTATATATCGTTATACGTTATATAGTAAAAGTATATAACGTTATACGTTATATAGTAATAGTACATAACGTTATACGTTAATACGTAATAGTATATATCGTTATACGTTATATAGTAATAGTATATAACGTTATGCGTTATATAGTAATAGTATATAACGTTATACGTTATATAGTATAAGTATATAACGTTATACGTTATATAGTAATAGTATATAACGTTATACGTTATATAGTAATAGTATATAACGTTATACGTTATATAGTAATATTATATAACGTTGTGCGTTATATAATAATAGTATATAACGTTATACGTTATATAGTAATAGTATATAACGTTATACGTTATATAGTAATAGTATATAACGTTATACGTTATATAGTAATATTATATAACGTTATGCGTTATATAGTAATAGTATAGAACGTTATACGTTATATAGTAATAGTATATAACGTTATACGTTATATAGTAATAGTATATAACGTTATACGTTATATAGTAATAGTATATAACGTTATGCGTTAATACGTAATAGTATATATCGTCATACGTTATATAGTAATAGTATATAACGTTATACGTTATATAGTAATAGTATATAACGTTATACGTTATATAGTAATAGTATATAACGTTATACGTTATATAGTAATAGTATATAACGTTATACGTTAGTACGTAATAATATACAACGTTATACGTGATATGGCAATACTATATAACGTTATACGTTATTACGTAATACTATATAACGTTATACGTTATATAGTAACAGTATATATCGTTATACGTTATATAGTTATAGTATATAGCGATATATGTGACATAGTAATAGTATATAACGTTATACGTTAGTACGTAATAGTATATAACGTTATACGTTATATGGTAATACTATACAACGTTATACGTTATATAGTAATAGTATATAACGTTATACGTTATATAGTAATAGTATATAACGTTATACGTTAGTACGTAATAATATACAACGTTATACGTGATATGGCGATACTATATAACGTTATACGTTATTACGTAATAGTATATATCGTTATACGTTATATAGTAATAGTATATAACGTTATACGTTAATACGTGATAGTATATATCGTTATACGTTATATAGTAATAGTATATAACGTTATACGTTATATAGTAATATTATATAACGTTATGCGCTATATAGTAATAGTATATAACGTTATACGTTATATAGTAATAGTATATAACGTTATGCATTATACAGTAATAGTATATAACGTTATACGATAGTACGGAATAGTATATATCGTTATACGTTATATAGTAAAAGTATATAACGTTATACGTTATATAGTAATAGTATATAACGTTATACGTTACATAGTAATAGTATATAACGTTATACGTTACATAGTAATAGTATATAACGTTATACGTTAATACGTAATAGTATATATCGTTATACGTTATATAGTAAAAGTATATAACGTTATACGTTATATAGTAATAGTATATAACGTTATACGTTATATAGTAATATTATATAACGTTATACGATAGTACGGAATAGTATATATCGTTATACGTTATATAGTAATAGTATATAACGTTATACGTTATATAGTAATAGTATATAACGTTATACGTTATATAGTAATAGTATATAACGTTATACGTTAATACGTAATAGTATATATCGTTATACGTTATATAGTATAAGTATATAACGTCATACGTTATATAGTAATAGTATATAACGTTATACGTTATATAGTAATATTACATAACGTTATGTGTTATATAGTAATAGTATATAACGTTATACGTTACATAGTAATAGTATATAACGTTATACGTTATATAGTAATGGTATATAACGTTATACGTTATATAGTAATATTATATAACGTTATGCGTTATATAGTAATAGTATATAACGTTATACGTTATATAGTAATAGTATATAACGTTATACGTTATATAGTAATAGTATATAACGTTATACGTTATATAGTAATAGTATATAACGTTATACGTTATATAGTAATAGTATATAACGTTATACGTTATATAGTAATAGTATATAACGTTATACGTTATATAGTAATAGTATAAAACGTTATACGTTATATAGTAATAGTATATAACGTTATACGATAGTACGTAATAGTATATAACGTTATACGTTATATAGTAATAGTATATAACGTTATACGTTAATACGTAATAGTATATATCGTTATACGTTATATAGTAATAGTATATAACGTTATACGTTATACAGTAATAGTATATAACGTTATACGTTATATAGTAATAGTATATAACGTTATACGTTAATACGTGATAGTATATATCGTTATACGTTATATAGTAATAGTATATAACGTTATACGTTATATAGTAATATTATATAACGTTATACGTTATATAGTAATAGTATATAACGTTATACGTTATATAGTAATAGTATAAAACGTTATACGTTATATAGTAATAGTATATAACGTTATACGATAGTACGTAATAGTATATAACGTTATACGTTATATAGTAATAGTATATAACGTTATACGTTAATACGTAATAGTATATATCGTTATACGTTATATAGTAATAGTATATAACGTTATACGTTATACAGTAATAGTATATAACGTTATACGTTATATAGTAATAGTATATAACGTTATACGTTAATACGTGATAGTATATATCGTTATACGTTATATAGTAATAGTATATAACGTTATACGTTATATAGTAATATTATATAACGTTATGCGCTATATAGTAATAGTATATAACGTTATACGTTATATAGTAATAGTATATAACGTTATGCATTATACAGTAATAGTATATAACGTTATACGATAGTACGGAATAGTATATATCGTTATACGTTATATAGTAAAAGTATATAACGTTATACGTTATATAGTAATAGTATATAACGTTATACGTTACATAGTAATAGTATATAACGTTATACGTTAATACGTAATAGTATATATCGTTATACGTTATATAGTAATAGTATATAACGTTATGCGTTATATAGTAATAGTATATAACGTTATACGTTATATAGTATAAGTATATAACGTTATACGTTATATAGTAATAGTATATAACGTTATACGTTATATAGTAATATTATATAACGTTGTGCGTTATATAATAATAGTATATAACGTTATACGTTATATAGTAATAGTATATAACGTTATACGTAATATAGTAATAGTATATAACGTTATACGTTATATAGTAATATTATATAACGTTATGCGTTATATAGTAATAGTATAGAACGTTATACGTTATATAGTAATAGTATATAACGTTATACGTTATATAGTAATAGTATATAACGTTATACGTTACATAGTAATAGTATATAACGTTATGCGTTAATACGTAATAGTATATATCGTCATACGTTATATAGTAATAGTATATAACGTTATACGTTATATAGTAATAGTATATAACGTTATACGTTATATAGTAATAGTATATAACGTTATACGTTATATAGTAATAGTATATAACGTTATACGTTAGTACGTAATAATATACAACGTTATACGTGATATGGCAATACTATATAACGTTATACGTTATTACGTAATACTATATAACGTTATACGTTATTACGTAATACTATATAAAGTTATACGTTATATAGTAACAGTATATATCGTTATACGTTATATAGTTATAGTATATAGCGATATATGTGACATAGTAATAGTATATAACGTTATACGTTAGTACGTAATAGTATATAACGTTATACGTTATATAGTAATAGTATATAACGTTATACGTTATATAGTAATGGTATATAACGTTATACGTTATATAGTAATATTATATAACGTTATACGATAGTACGGAATAGTATATATCGTTATACGTTATATAGTAATAGTATATAACGTTATACGTTATATAGTAATAGTATATAACGTTATACGTTATATAGTAATAGTATATAACGCTATACGTTATATAGTAATAGTATATAACGTTATACGTTAATACGTAATAGTATATATCGTTATACGTTATATAGTATAAGTATATAACGTCATACGTTATATAGTAATAGTATATAACGTTATACGTTATATAGTAATATTACATAACGTTATGTGTTATATAGTAATAGTATATAACGTTATACGTTACATAGTAATAGTATATAACGTTATACGTTATATAGTAATGGTATATAACGTTATACGTTATATAGTAATATTATATAACGTTATGCGTTATATAGTAATAGTATATAACGTTATACGTTATATAGTAATAGTATATAACGTTATACGTTATATAGTAATAGTATATAACGTTATACGTTATATAGTAATAGTATATAACGTTATACGTTATATAGTAATAGTATATAACGTTATACGTTATATAGTAATAGTATATAACGTTATACGTTATATAGTAATAGTATATAACGTTATACGTTATATAGTAATAGTATATAACGTTATACGATAGTACGTAATAGTATATAACGTTATACGTTATATAGTAATATTATATAACGTTATACGATAGTACGGAATAGTATATATCGTTATACGTTATATAGTAATAGTATATAACGTTATACGTTATATAGTAATAGTATATAACGTTATACGTTATATAGTAATAGTATATAACGTTATACGTTAATACGTAATAGTATATATCGTTATACGTTATATAGTATAAGTATATAACGTCATACGTTATATAATAATAGTATATAACGTTATACGTTATATGGTAATATTACATAACGTTATGTGTTATATAGTAATAGTATATAACGTTATACGTTACATAGTAATAGTATATAACGTTATACGTTATATAGTAATGGTATATAACGTTATACGTTATATAGTAATATTATATAACGTTATGCGTTATATAGTAATAGTATATAACGTTATACGTTATATAGTAATAGTATATAACGTTATACGTTATATAGTAATAGTATATAACGTTATACGTTATATAGTAATAGTATATAACATTATACGTTATATAGTAATAGTATATAACGTTATGCATTATATAGTAATAGTATATAACGTTATACGTTAATACGTAATAGTATATATCGTTATACGTTATATAGTAATAGTATATAACGTTATACGTTATATAATAATAGTATATAACGTTATGCGTTATATAGTAATAGTATATAACGTTATACGTTATATAGTAATAGTATATAACGTTATACGTTATATAGTAATAGTATATAACGTTATACGATAGTACGTAATAATATACAACGTTATACGTGATATGGCAATACTATATAACGTTATACGTTATTACGTAATACTATATAACGTTATACGTTATATAGTAACAGTATATATCGTTATACGTTATATAGTTATAGTATATAGCGATATATGTGACATAGTAATAGTATATAACGTTATACGTTAGTACGTAATAGTATATAACGTTATACGTTATATGGTAATACTATACAACGTTATACGTTATATAGTAATAGTATATAACGTTATACGTTATATAGTAATAGTATATAACGTTATACGTTAGTACGTAATAATATACAACGTTATACGTGATATGGCGATACTATATAACGTTATACGTTATTACGTAATAGTATATATCGTTATACGTTATATAGTAATAGTATATAAGGTTATACGTTATATAGTAATAGTATATAACGTTATACGTTATATAGTAATAGTATATAACGTTATACGTTATATAGTAATAGTATATAACGTTATACGTTAATACGTAATAGTATATATCGTTATACGTTATATAGTAATAGTATATAACGTTATACGTTATATAGTAATAGTATATAACGTTATACGTTAATACGTAATAGTATATATCGTTATACGTTATATAGTAATAGTATATAACGTTATACGTTATATAATAATAGTATATAACGTTATGCGTTATATAGTAATAGTATATAACGTTATACGATAGTACGGAATAGTATATATCGTTATACGTTATATAGTAATAGTATATAACATTATACGTTAGTACGTAATAATATACAACGTTATACGTGATATGGCAATACTATATAACGTTATACGTTATATAGTAATAGTATATAACGTTATACGTTATATAGTAATAGTATATAACGTTATACGTTATATAGTAATAGTATATAACGTTATACGTTATATAGTAATAGTATATAACGTTATACGTTAATACGTAATAGTATATATCGTTATACGTTATATAGTAATAGTATATAACATTATACGTTAGTACGTAATAATATACAACGTTATACGTGATATGGCAATACTATATAACGTTATACGTTATATAGTAATAGTATATAACGTTATACGTTATATAGTAATAGTATATAACGCTATACGTTATATAGTAATAGTATATAACGTTATACGTTAATACGTGATAGTATATATCGTTATACGTTATATAGTAATAGTATATAACGTTATACGTTATATAGTAATATTATATAACGTTATGCGTTATATAGTAATAGTATATAATGTTATACGATAGTACGAAATAGTATATATCGTTATGTGTTATATAGTAATAGTATATAACGTTATACGTTACATAGTAATAGTATATATCGTTATACGTTATATAGTAATAGTATATAACGTTATACGTTATATAGTATTAGTATATAACGTTATACGTTATATAGTAATAGTATATAACGTTATACGTTAATACGTAATAGTATATAACGTTATACGTTAATACGTAATAGTATATATCGTTATACGTTATATAGTAATAGTATATAACGTTATGCGTTATATAGTAATAGTATATAACGTTATACGTTATATAGTATTAGTATATAACGTTATACGTTATATAGTAATAGTATATAACGTTATACGTTATATAGTAATAGTATATAACGTTATACGTTATATAGTAATAGTATATAACGATATACGTTATATAGTAATGGTATATAACGTTATACGTTATATAGTAATGGTATATAACGTTATACGTTATATAGTAATATTATATAACGTTATGCGTTATATAGTAATAGTATATAACGTTATACGTTATATAGTAATAGTATATAACGTTATGCATTATATAGTAATAGTATATAACGTTATACGATAGTACGGAATAGTATATATCGTTATACGTTATATAGTAATATTATATAACGTTATACGTTATATAGTAATAGTATATAACGTTATACGTTATTACGTAATAGTATATAACGTTATACGATAGTACGGAATAGTATATATCGTTATACGTTATATAGTGATAGTATATAACGTTATACGTTATATAGTAATAGTATATAACGTTATACGTTATATAGTAATAGTATATAACGTTATACGTTATATAGTAATAGTATATAACGTTATACGTTATATAGTAATAGTATATAACGTTATACGTTATTACGTAATAGTATATAACGTTATACGTTATGTAGTAATAGTATATAACGTTATACGTTATATAGTAATAGTATATAACGTTATACGTTATATAGTAATAGTATATAACGTTATACGTTATATAGTAATAGTATATAACGTTATACGTTATATAGTAATAGTATATAACGTTATACGTTATATAGTAATAGTATATAACGTTATACGTTATATAGTAATAGTATATAACGTTATACGTTATATAGTAATAGTATATAACGTTATACGTTATATAGTAATAGTATATAACGTTATACGTTAGTACGTAATAGTATATAACGTTATACGTTATATGGTAATAGTATATAACGTTATGCGTTAATACGTAATAGTATATATCGTTATACGTTATATAGTAATAGTATATAACGTTATACGTTATACAGTAATAGTATATAACGTTATACGTTATATAGTAATAGTATATAACGTTATACGTTAATACGTGATAGTATATATCGTTATACGTTATATAGTAATAGTATATAACGTTATACGTTATATAGTAATATTATATAACGTTATGCGCTATATAGTAATAGTATATAACGTTATACGTTATATAGTAATAGTATATAACGTTATGCATTATACAGTAATAGTATATAACGTTATACGATAGTACTGAATAGTATATATCGTTATACGTTATATAGTAAAAGTATATAACGTTATACGTTATATAGTAATAGTATATAACGTTATACGTTACATAGTAATAGTATATAACGTTATACGTTAATACGTAATAGTATATATCGTTATACGTTATATAGTAATAGTATATAACGTTATGCGTTATATAGTAATAGTATATAACGTTATACGTTATATAGTATAAGTATATAACGTTATACGTTATATAGTAATAGTATATAACGTTATACGTTATATAGTAATATTATATAACGTTGTGCGTTATATAATAATAGTATATAACGTTATACGTTATATAGTAATAGTATATAACGTTATACGTAATATAGTAATAGTATATAACGTTATACGTTATTACGTAATACTATATAACGTTATACGTTATTACGTAATACTATATAACGTTATACGTTATATAGTAATAGTATATAACGTTATACGTTATATAGTAATAGTATATAATGTTATACGTTACATAGTAATAGTATATAACGTTATGCGTTAATACGTAATAGTATATATCGTCATACGTTATATAGTAATAGTATATAACGTTATACGTTATATAGTAATAGGATATAACGTTATACGTTATATAGTAATAGTATATAACGTTATACGTTATATAGTAATAGTATATAACGTTATACGTTAGTACGTAATAATATACAACGTTATACGTGATATGGCAATACTATATAACGTTATACGTTATTACGTAATACTATATAACGTTATACGTTATTACGTAATACTATATAACGTTATACGTTATTACGTAATACTATATAACGTTATACGTTATATAGTAACAGTATATATCGTTATACGTTATATAGTTATAGTATATAGCGATATATGTGACATAGTAATAGTATATAACGTTATACGTTAGTACGTAATAGTATATAACGTTATACGTTATATAGTAATAGTATATAACGTTATACGTTATATAGTAATGGTATATAACGTTATACGTTATATAGTAATATTATATAACGTTATACGATAGTACGGAATAGTATATATCGTTATACGTTATATAGTAATAGTATATAACGTTATACGTTATATAGTAATAGTATATAACGTTATACGTTATATAGTAATAGTATATAACGTTATACGTTATATAGTAATAGTATATAACGTTATACGTTATATAGTAATAGTATATAACGTTATACGTTATTACGTAATAGTATATAACGTTATACGTTATGTAGTAATAGTATATAACGTTATACGTTATATAGTAATAGTATATAACGTTATACGTTATATAGTAATAGTATATAACGTTATACGTTATATAGTAATAGTATATAACGTTATACGTTATATAGTAATAGTATATAACGTTATACGTTATATAGTAATAGTATATAACGTTATACGTTATATAGTAATAGTATATAACGTTATACGATAGTACGTAATAGTATATAACGTTATACGTTATATGGTAATAGTATATAACGTTATACGTTAATACGTAATCGTATATATCGTTATACGTTATATAGTAATAGTATATAACGTTATACGTTATACAGTAATAGTATATAACGTTATACGTTATATAGTAATAGTATATAACGTTATACGTTAATACGTGATAGTATATATCGTTATACGTTATATAGTAATAGTATATAACGTTATACGTTATATAGTAATATTATATAACGTTATGCGCTATATAGTAATAGTATATAACGTTATACGTTATATAGTAATAGTATATAACGTTATGCATTATACAGTAATAGTATATAACGTTATACGATAGTACTGAATAGTATATATCGTTATACGTTATATAGTAAAAGTATATAACGTTATACGTTATATAGTAATAGTATATAACGTTATACGTTACATAGTAATAGTATATAACGTTATACGTTAATACGTAATAGTATATATCGTTATACGTTATATAGTAATAGTATATAACGTTATGCGTTATATAGTAATAGTATATAACGTTATACGTTATATAGTATAAGTATATAACGTTATACGTTATATAGTAATAGTATATAACGTTATACGTTATATAGTAATATTATATAACGTTGTGCGTTATATAATAATAGTATATAACGTTATACGTTATATAGTAATAGTATATAACGTTATACGTAATATAGTAATAGTATATAACGTTATACGTTATTACGTAATACTATATAACGTTATACGTTATTACGTAATACTATATAACGTTATACGTTATATAGTAATAGTATATAACGTTATACGTTATATAGTAATAGTATATAATGTTATACGTTACATAGTAATAGTATATAACGTTATGCGTTAATACGTAATAGTATATATCGTCATACGTTATATAGTAATAGTATATAACGTTATACGTTATATAGTAATAGGATATAACGTTATACGTTATATAGTAATAGTATATAACGTTATACGTTATATAGTAATAGTATATAACGTTATACGTTAGTACGTAATAATATACAACGTTATACGTGATATGGCAATACTATATAACGTTATACGTTATTACGTAATACTATATAACGTTATACGTTATTACGTAATACTATATAACGTTATACGTTATATAGTAACAGTATATATCGTTATACGTTATATAGTTATAGTATATAGCGATATATGTGACATAGTAACAGTATATAACGTTATACGTTAGTACGTAATAGTATATAACGTTATACGTAATATAGTAATAGTATATAACGTTATACGTTATTACGTAATACTATATAACGTTATACGTTATTACGTAATACTATATAACGTTATACGTTATATAGTAATAGTATATAACGTTATACGTTATATAGTAATAGTATATAATGTTATACGTTACATAGTAATAGTATATAACGTTATGCGTTAATACGTAATAGTATATATCGTCATACGTTATATAGTAATAGTATATAACGTTATACGTTATATAGTAATAGGATATAACGTTATACGTTATATAGTAATAGTATATAACGTTATACGTTATATAGTAATAGTATATAACGTTATACGTTAGTACGTAATAATATACAACGTTATACGTGATATGGCAATACTATATAACGTTATACGTTATTACGTAATACTATATAACGTTATACGTTATTACGTAATACTATATAACGTTATACGTTATATAGTAATAGTATATAACGTTATACGTTATATAGTAATAGTATATAACGATATACGCTATATAGTAATAGTATATAACGTTATGCGTTATATAGTAATAGTATATAACGTTATACGATAGTACGGAATAGTATATATCGTTATACGTTATATAGTAATAGTATATAACATTATACGTTAGTACGTAATAATATACAACGTTATACGTGATATGGCAATACTATATAACGTTATACGTTATTACGTAATAGTATATAACGTTATACGTTATATAGTAATAGTATATAACGTTATACGTTATATAGTAATAGTATATAACGTTATACGTTATATAGTAATAGTATATAACGTTATACGTTATATAGTAATAGTATATAACGTTATACGATAGTACGTAATAGTATATAACGTTATACGTTATATAGTAATAGTATATAACGTTATACGTTAATACGTAATAGTATATATCGTTATACGTTATATAGTAATAGTATATAACGTTATAGGTTATACAGTAATAGTATATAACGTTATACGTTATATAGTAATAGTATATAACGTTATACGTTAATACGTGATAGTATATATCGTTATACGTTATATAGTAATAGTATATAACGTTATACGTTATATAGTAATATTATATAACGTTATGCGCTATATAGTAATAGTATATAACGTTATACGTTATATAGTAATAGTATATAACGTTATGCATTATACAGTAATAGTATATAACGTTATACGATAGTACGGAATAGTATATATCGTTATACGTTATATAGTAAAAGTATATAACGTTATACGTTATATAGTAATAGTATATAACGTTATACGTTACATAGTAATAGTATATAACGTTATACGTTAATACGTAATAGTATATATCGTTATACGTTATATAGTAATAGTATATAACGTTATGCGTTATATAGTAATAGTATATAACGTTATACGTTATATAGTATAAGTATATAACGTTATACGTTATATAGTAATAGTATATAACGTTATACGTTATATAGTAATATTATATAACGTTGTGCGTTATATAATAATAGTATATAACGTTATACGTTATATAGTAATAGTATATAACGTTATACGTAATATAGTAATAGTATATAACGTTATACGTTAATACGTGATAGTATATATCGTTATACGTTATATAGTAATAGTATATAACGTTATACGTTATATAGTAATAGTATATAACGTTATACGTTAATACGTGATAGTATATATCGTTATACGTTATATAGTAATAGTATATAACGTTATACGTTATATAGTAATATTATATAACGTTATGCGTTATATAGTAATAGTATATAACGTTATACGTTATATAGTAATATTATATAACGTTATGCGTTATATAGTAATAGTATATAATGTTATACGATAGTACGAAATAGTATATATCGTTATACGTTATATAGTAATAGTATATAACGTTATGCGTTATATAGTAATAGTATATAATGTTATACGATAGTACGAAATAGTATATATCGTTATACGTTATATAGTAATAGTATATAACGTTATACGTTATATAGTAATAGTATATAACGTTATACGTTATATAGTAATATTATATAACGTTATGCGTTATATAGTAATAGTATATAACGTTATGCGTTATATAGTAATAGTATATAACGTTATACGTTAGTACGTAATAATATACAACGTTATACGTGATATGGCAGTACTATATAACGTTATACGTTATTACGTAATAGTATATAACGTTATACGTTATATAGTAATAGTATATAACGTTATACGTTATATAGTAATAGTATATAACGTTATACGTTATATAGTAATGGTATATAACGTTATACGTTATATAGTAATGGTATATAACGTTATACGTTATATAGTAATAGTATATAACGTTATACTTTATTACGTAATAGTATATATCGTTATACGTTATATAGTAATAGTATATAACGTTATACGTTATATAGTAATAGTATATAACGTTATACGTTATATAGTAATAGTATATAACGTTATACGTTAATACGTAATAGTATATAACGTTATACGTTAATACGTAATAGTATATATCGTTATACGTTATATAGTAATAGTATATAACGTTATGCGTTATATAGTAATAGTATATAACGTTATACGTTATATAGTATTAGTATATAACGTTATACGTTATATAGTAATAGTATATAACGTTATACGTTATATAGTAATAGTATATAACGTTATACGTTATATAGTAATAGTATATAACGATATACGTTATATAGTAATGGTATATAACGTTATACGTTATATAGTAATGGTATATAACGTTATTCGTTATATAGTAATATTATATAACGTTATGCGTTATATAGTAATAGTATATAACGTTATACGTTATATAGTAATAGTATATAACGTTATGCATTATATAGTAATAGTATATAACGTTATACGATAGTACGGAATAGTATATATCGTTATACGTTATATAGTAATATTATATAACTTTATACGTTATATAGTAATAGTATATAACGTTATACGTTATTACGTAATAGTATATAACGTTATACGATAGTACGGAATAGTATATATCGTTATACGTTATATAGTGATAGTATATAACGTTATACGTTATATAGTAATAGTATATAACGTTATACGTTATATAGTAATAGTATATAACGTTATACGTTATATAGTAATAGTATATAACGTTATACGTTATATAGTAATAGTATATAACGTTATACGTTATTACGTAATAGTATATAACGTTATACGTTATGTAGTAATAGTATATAACGTTATACGTTATATAGTAATAGTATATAACGTTATACGTTATATAGTAATAGTATATAACGTTATACGTTATATAGTAATAGTATATAACGTTATACGTTATATAGTAATAGTATATAACGTTATACGTTATATAGTAATAGTATATAACGTTATACGTTATATAGTAATAGTATATAACGTTATACGATAGTACGTAATAGTATATAACGTTATACGTTATATAGTAATAGTATATAACGTTATACGTTAATACGTAATAGTATATATCGTTATACGTTATATAGTAATAGTATATAACGTTATACGTTATATAGTAATAGTATATAACGTTATACGTTATATAGTAATAGTATATAACGTTATACGTTAATACGTGATAGTATATATCGTTATACGTTATATAGTAACAGTATATAACGTTATACGTTATATAGTAATATTATATAACGTTATGCGTTATATAGTAATAGTATATAACGTTATACGTTATATAGTAATATTATATAACGTTATGCGTTATATAGTAATAGTATATAATGTTATACGATAGTACGAAATAGTATATATCGTTATACGTTATATAGTAATAGTATATAACGTTATGCGTTATATAGTAATAGTATATAATGTTATACGATAGTACGAAATAGTATATATCGTTATACGTTATATAGTAATAGTATATAACGTTATACGTTATATAGTAATAGTATATAACGTTATACGTTATATAGTAATATTATATAACGTTATGCGTTATATAGTAATAGTATATAACGTTATGCGTTATATAGTAATAGTATATAACGTTATACGTTAGTACGTAATAATATACAACGTTATACGTGATATGGCAGTACTATATAACGTTATACGTTATTACGTAATACTATATAACGTTATACGTTATATAGTAATAGTATATAACGTTATACGTTATATAGTAATAGTATATAACGTTATACGTTATATAGTAATGGTATATAACGTTATACGTTATATAGTAATGGTATATAACGTTATACGTTATATAGTAATAGTATATAACGTTATACGTTATTACGTAATAGTATATATCGTTATACGTTATATAGTAATAGTATATAACGTTATACGTTATATAGTAATAGTATATAACGTTATACGTTATATAGTAATAGTATATAACGTTATACGTTATATAGTAATAGTATATAACGTTATACGTTATATAGTAATAGTATATAACGTTATACGTTAATACGTAATAGTATATAACGTTATACGTTAATACGTAATAGTATATATCGTTATACGTTATATAGTAATAGTATATAACGTTATGCGTTATATAGTAATAGTATATAACGTTATACGTTATATAGTATTACTATATAACGTTATACGTTATATAGTAATAGTATATAACGTTATACGTTATATAGTAATAGTATATAACGTTATACGTTATATAGTAATAGTATATAACGATATACGTTATATAGTAATGGTATATAACGTTATACGTTATATAGTAATGGTATATAACGTTATACGTTATATAGTAATATTATATAACGTTATGCGTTATATAGTAATAGTATATAACGTTATACGTTATATAGTAATAGTATATAACGTTATGCATTATATAGTAATAGTATATAACGTTATACGATAGTACGGAATAGTATATATCGTTATACGTTATATAGTAATATTATATAACGTTATACGTTATATAGTAATAGTATATAACGTTATACGATAGTACGGAATAGTATATATCGTTATACGTTATATAGTAATATTATATAACGTTATACGTTATATAGTAATAGTATATAACGTTATACGTTATTACGTAATAGTATATAACGTTATACGATAGTACGGAATAGTATATATCGTTATACGTTATATAGTGATAGTATATAACGTTATACGTTATATAGTAATAGTATATAACGTTATACGTTATATAGTAATAGTATATAACGTTATACGTTATATAGTAATAGTATATAACGTTATACGTTATATAGTAATAGTATATAACGTTATACGTTATATAGTAATAGTATATAACGTTATACGTTATATAGTAATAGTATATAACGTTATACGTTATATAGTAATAGTATATAACGTTATACGTTATATAGTAATAGTATATAACGTTATACGTTATATAGTAATAGTATATAACGTTATACGATAGTACGTAATAGTATATAACGTTATACGTTATATGGTAATAGTATATAACGTTATACGTTAATACGTAATCGTATATATCGTTATACGTTATATAGTAATAGTATATAACGTTATACGTTATACAGTAATAGTATATAACGTTATACATTATATAGTAATAGTATATAACGTTATACGTTAATACGTGATAGTATATATCGTTATACGTTATATAGTAATAGTATATAACGTTATACGTTATATAGTAATATTATATAACGTTATGCGCTATATAGTAATAGTATATAACGTTATACGTTATATAGTAATAGTATATAACGTTATGCATTATACAGTAATAGTATATAACGTTATACGATAGTACTGAATAGTATATATCGTTATACGTTATATAGTAAAAGTATATAACGTTATACGTTATATAGTAATAGTATATAACGTTATACGTTACATAGTAATAGTATATAACGTTATACGTTAATACGTAATAGTATATATCGTTATACGTTATATAGTAATAGTATATAACGTTATGCGTTATATAGTAATAGTATATAACGTTATACGTTATATAGTATAAGTATATAACGTTATACGTTATATAGTAATAGTATATAACGTTATACGTTATATAGTAATATTATATAACGTTGTGCGTTATATAATAATAGTATATAACGTTATACGTTATATAGTAATAGTATATAACGTTATACGTTATATAGTAATGGTATATAACGTTATACGTTATATAGTAATATTATATAACGTTATACGATAGTACGGAATAGTATATATCGTTATACGTTATATAGTAATAGTATATAACGTTATACGTTATATAGTAATAGTATATAACGTTATACGTTATATAGTAATAGTATATAACGTTATACGTTAATACGTAATAGTATATATCGTTATACGTTATATAGTATAAGTATATAACGTCATACGTTATATAGTAATAGTATATAACGTTATACGTTATATAGTAATATTACATAACGTTATGTGTTATATAGTAATAGTATATAACGTTATACGTTACATAGTAATAGTATATAACGTTATACGTTATATAGTAATGGTATATAACGTTATACGTTATATAGTAATATTATATAACGTTATGCGTTATATAGTAATAGTATATAACGTTATACGTTATATAGTAATAGTATATAACGTTATACGTTATATAGTAATAGTATATAACGTTATACGTTATATAGTAATAGTATATAACATTATACGTTATATAGTAATAGTATATAACGTTATGCATTATATAGTAATAGTATATAACGCTATACGATAGTACGGAATAGTATATATCGTTATACGTTATATAGTAATATTATATAACGTTATACGTTATATAGTAATAGTATATAACGTTATACGTTATTACGTAATAGTATATAACGTTATACGATAGTACGGAATAGTATATATCGTTATACGTTATATAGTGATAGTATATAACGTTATACGTTATATAGTAATAGTATATAACGTTATACATTATATAGTAATAGTATATCACGTTATACGTTATATAGTAATAGTATATAACGTTATACGTTATATAGTAATAGTATATAACGTTATACGTTATGTAGTAATAGTATATAACGTTATACGTTATGTAGTAATAGTATATAACGTTATACGTTATATAGTAATAGTATATAACGTTATACGTTATATAGTAATAGTATATAACGTTATACGTTATATAGTAATAGTATATAACGTTATACGTTATATAGTAATAGTATATAACGTTATACGTTATATAGTAATAGTATATAACGTTATACGTTATATAGTAATAGTATATAACGTTATACGATAGTACGTAATAGTATATAACGTTATACGTTATATAGTAATAGTATATAACGTTATACGTTAATACGTAATAGTATATATCGTTATACGTTATATAGTAATAGTATATAACGTTATACGTTATACAGTAATAGTATATAACGTTATACGTTATATAGTAATAGTATATAACGTTATACGTTAATACGTGATAGTATATATCGTTATACGTTATATAGTAATAGTATATAACGTTATACGTTATATAGTGATATTATATAACGTTATGCGCTATATAGTAATAGTATATAACGTTATACGTTATATAGTAATAGTATATAACGTTATGCATTATACAGTAATAGTATATAACGTTATACGATAGTACGGAATAGTATATATCGTTATACGTTATATAGTAAAAGTATATAACGTTATACGTTATATAGTAATAGTATATAACGTTATACGTTACATAGTAATAGTATATAACGTTATACGTTAATACGTAATAGTATATATCGTTATACGTTATATAGTAATAGTATATAACGTTATGCGTTATATAGTAATAGTATATAACGTTATACGTTATATAGTATAAGTATATAACGTTATACGTTATATAGTAATAGTATATAACGTTATACGTTATATAGTAATATTATATAACGTTGTGCGTTATATAATAATAGTATATAACGTTATACGTTATATAGTAATAGTATATAACGTTATACGTAATATAGTAATAGTATATAACGTTATACGTTATATAGTAATATTATATAACGTTATGCGTTATATAGTAATAGTATAGAACGTTATACGTTATATAGTAATAGTATATAACGTTATACGTTATATAGTAATAGTATATAATGTTATACGTTACATAGTAATAGTATATAACGTTATGCGTTAATACGTAATAGTATATATCGTCATACGTTATATAGTAATAGTATATAACGTTATACGTTATATAGTAATAGTATATAACGTTATAAGTTATATAGTAATATTATATAACGTTATGCGTTATATAGTTATAGTATAGAACGTTATACGTTATATAGTAATAGTATATAACGTTATGCGTTATATAGTAATAGTATAGAACGTTATACGTTATATAGTAATAGTATATAACGTTATACGTTATATAGTAATAGTATATAACGTTATACGTTATATAGTAATAGTATATAACGTTATACGTTATATAGTAATAGTATATAACGTTATACGTTATATAGTAATAGTATATAACGATATACGCTATATAGTAATAGTATATAACGTTATGCGTTATATAGTAATAGTATATAACGTTATACGATAGTACGGAATAGTATATATCGTTATACGTTATATAGTAATAGTATATAACATTATACGTTAGTACGTAATAATATACAACGTTATACGTGATATGGCAATAATATATAACGTTATACGTTATTACGTAATAGTATATAACGTTATACGTTATATAGTAATAGTATATAACGTTATACGTTATATAGTAATAGTATATAACGTTATACGTTATATAGTAATAGTATATAACGTTATACGTTATATAGTAATAGTATATAACGTTATACGTTAATACGTGATAGTATATATCGTTATACGTTATATAGTAATAGTATATAACGTTATACGTTAATACGTGATAGTATATATCGTTATACGTTATATAGTAATAGTATATAACGTTATACGTTATATAGTAATATTATATAACGTTATGCGTTATATAGTAATAGTATATAATGTTATACGATAGTACGAAATAGTATATATCGTTATGTGTTATATAGTAATAGTATATAACGTTATACGTTACATAGTAATAGTATATATCGTTATACGTTATATAGTAATAGTATATAACGTTATACGTTATATAGTAATAGTATATAACGTTATACGTTATATAGTAATAGTATATAACGTTATACGTTATATAGTAATATTATATAACGTTATGCGTTATATAGTAATAGTATATAACGTTATACGTTATATAGTAATAGTATATAACGTTATACGTTATATAGTAATGGTATATAACGTTATACGTTATATAGTAATATTATATAACGTTATACGATAGTACGGAATAGTATATATCGTTATACGTTATATAGTAATAGTATATAACGTTATGCGTTATATAGTAATAGTATATAATGTTATACGATAGTACGAAATAGTATATATCGTTATACGTTATATAGTAATAGTATATAACGTTATGCGTTATATAGTAATAGTATATAATGTTATACGATAGTACGAAATAGTATATATCGTTATACGTTATATAGTAATAGTATATAACGTTATGCGTTATATAGTAATAGTATATAATGTTATACGATAGTACGAAATAGTATATATCGTTATACGTTATATAGTAATAGTATATAACGTTATACGTTATATAGTAATAGTATATAACGTTATACGTTATATAGTAATATTATATAACGTTATGCGTTATATAGTAATAGTATATAACGTTATACGTTATATAGTAATAGTATATAACGTTATACGTTATATAGTAATAGTATATAACGTTATACGTTAGTACGTAATAATATACAACGTTATACGTGATATGGCAATACTATATAACGTTATACGTTATTACGTAATAGTATATAACGTTATACGTTATATAGTAATAGTATATAACGTTATACGTTATATAGTAATAGTATATAACGTTATACGTTATATAGTAATGGTATATAACGTTATACGTTATATAGTAATGGTATATAACGTTATACGTTATATAGTAATATTATATAACGTTATACGATAGTACGGAATAGTATATATCGTTATACGTTATATAGTAATATTATATAACGTTATGCGTTATATAGTAATAGTATATAACGTTATACGTTATATAGTAATAGTATATAACGTTATACGTTATATAGTAATAGTATATAACGTTATACGTTATATAGTAATAGTATATAACGTTATACGTTATATAGTAATAGTATATAACGTTATACGATAGTACGTAATAGTATATAACGTTATACGTTATATAGTAATAGTATATAACGTTATACGTTAATACGTAATAGTATATATCGTTATACGTTATATGGTAATAGTATATAACGTTATACGTTATACAGTAATAGTATATAACGTTATACGTTATATAGTAATAGTATATAACGTTATACGTTAATACGTGATAGTATATATCGTTATACGTTATATAGTAATAGTATATAACGTTATACGTTATATAGTAATATTATATAACGTTATGCGCTATATAGTAATAGTATATAACGTTATGCATTATACAGTAATAGTATATAACGTAATACGATAGTACGGAATAGTATATATCGTTATACGTTATATAGTAAAAGTATATAACGTTATACGTTATATAGTAATAGTATATAACGTTATACGTTATATAGTAATAGTACATAACGTTATACGTTAATACGTAATAGTATATATCGTTATACGTTATATAGTAATAGTATATAACGTTATGCGTTATATAGTAATAGTATATAACGTTATACGTTATATAGTATAAGTATATAACGTTATACGTTATATAGTAATAGTATATAACGTTATACGTTATATAGTAATATTATATAACGTTGTGCGTTATATAATAATAGTATATAACGTTATACGTTATATAGTAATAGTATATAACGTTATACGTTATATAGTAATAGTATATAACGTTATACGTTATATAGGAATATTATATAACGTTATGCGTTATATAGTAATAGTATAGAACGCTATACGTTATATAGTAATAGTATATAACGTTATACGTTATATAGTAATAGTATATAACGTTATACGTTATATAGTAATAGTATATAACGTTATGCGTTAATACGTAATAGTATATATCGTCATACGTTATATAGTAATAGTATATAACGTTATACGTTATATAGTAATAGTATATAACGTTATACGTTATATAGTAATAGTATATAACGTTATACGTTAGTACGTAATAATATACAACGTTATACGTGATATGGCAATACTATATAACGTTATACGTTATTACGTAATACTATATAACGTTATACGTTATATAGTAACAGTATATATCGTTATACGTTATATAGTTATAGTATATAGCGATATATGTGACATAGTAATAGTATATAACGTTATACGTTAGTACGTAATAGTATATAACGTTATACGTTATATGGTAATACTATACAACGTTATACGTTATATAGTAATAGTATATAACGTTATACGTTATATAGTAATAGTATATAACGTTATACGTTAGTACGTAATAATATACAACGTTATACGTGATATGGCGATACTATATAACGTTATACGTTATTACGTAATAGTATATATCGTTATACGTTATATAGTAATAGTATATAACGTTATACGTTATATAGTAATAGTATATAACGTTATACGTTATATAGTAATAGTATATAACGTTATACGTTAATACGTAATAGTATATATCGTTATACGTTATATAGTAATAGTATATAACGTTATACGTTATATAGTAATAGTATATAACGTTATACGTTATATAGTAATAGTATATAACGTTATACGTTAATACGTAATAGTATATATCGTTATACGTTATATAGTAATAGTATATAACGTTATACGTTATATAGTAATAGTATATAACGTTATACGTTATATAGTAATAGTATATAACGTTATACGTTAATACGTAATAGTATATATCGTTATACGTTATATAGTATAAGTATATAACGTCATACGTTATATAGTAATAGTATATAACGTTATACGTTATATAGTAATATTACATAACGTTATGTGTTATATAGTAATAGTATATAACGTTATACGTTACATAGTAATAGTATATAACGTTATACGTTATATAGTAATGGTATATAACGTTATACGTTATATAGTAATGGTATATAACGTTATACGTTATATAGTAATATTATATAACGTTATACGATAGTACGGAATAGTATATAACGTAATGCGTTATATAGTAATAGTATATAACGTTATACGTTATATAGTAATAGTATATAACGTTATACGTTATATAGTAATAGTATATAACGTTATACGTTAGTACGTAATAATATACAACGTTATACGTGATATGGCAATACTATATAACGTTATACGTTATTACGTAATACTATATAACGTTATACGTTATTACGTAATACTATATAACGTTATACGTTATATAGTAACAGTATATATCGTTATACGTTATATAGTTATAGTATATAGCGATATATGTGACATAGTAATAGTATATAACGTTATACTTTAGTACGTAATAGTATATAACGTTATACGTTATATAGTAATAGTATATAACGTTATACGTTATATAGTAATGGTATATAACGTTATACGTTATATAGTAATATTATATAACGTTATGCGTTAATACGTAATAGTATATATCGTCATACGTTATATAGTAATAGTATATAACGTTATACGTTATATAGTAATAGTATATAATGTTATACGTTACATAGTAATAGTATATAACGTTATGCGTTAATACGTAATAGTATATATCGTCATACGTTATATAGTAATAGTATATAACGTTATACGTTATATAGTAATAGTATATAACGTTATAAGTTATATAGTAATATTATATAACGTTATGCGTTATATAGTTATAGTATAGAACGTTATACGTTATATAGTAATAGTATATAACGTTATGCGTTATATAGTAATAGTATAGAACGTTATACGTTATATAGTAATAGTATATAACGTTATACGTTATATAGTAATAGTATATAACGTTATACGTTATATAGTAATAGTATATAACGTTATACGTTATATAGTAATAGTATATAACGTTATACGTTATATAGTAATAGTATATAACGATATACGCTATATAGTAATAGTATATAACGTTATGCGTTATATAGTAATAGTATATAACGTTATACGATAGTACGGAATAGTATATATCGTTATACGTTATATAGTAATAGTATATAACGTTATACGTTAGTACGTAATAATATACAACGTTATACGTGATATGGCAATAATATATAACGTTATACGTTATTACGTAATAGTATATAACGTTATACGTTATATAGTAATAGTATATAACGTTATACGTTATATAGTAATAGTATATAACGTTATACGTTATATAGTAATAGTATATAACGTTATACGTTATATAGTAATAGTATATAACGTTATACGTTAATACGTGATAGTATATATCGTTATACGTTATATAGTAATAGTATATAACGTTATACGTTAATACGTGATAGTATATATCGTTATACGTTATATAGTAATAGTATATAACGTTATACGTTATATAGTAATATTATATAACGTTATGCGTTATATAGTAATAGTATATAATGTTATACGATAGTACGAAATAGTATATATCGTTATGTGTTATATAGTAATAGTATATAACGTTATACGTTACATAGTAATAGTATATATCGTTATACGTTATATAGTAATAGTATATAACGTTATACGTTATATAGTAATAGTATATAACGTTATACGTTATATAGTAATAGTATATAACGTTATACGTTATATAGTAATATTATATAACGTTATGCGTTATATAGTAATAGTATATAACGTTATACGTTATATAGTAATAGTATATAACGTTATACGTTATATAGTAATGGTATATAACGTTATACGTTATATAGTAATATTATATAACGTTATACGATAGTACGGAATAGTATATATCGTTATACGTTATATAGTAATAGTATATAACGTTATGCGTTATATAGTAATAGTATATAATGTTATACGATAGTACGAAATAGTATATATCGTTATACGTTATATAGTAATAGTATATAACGTTATGCGTTATATAGTAATAGTATATAATGTTATACGATAGTACGAAATAGTATATATCGTTATACGTTATATAGTAATAGTATATAACGTTATGCGTTATATAGTAATAGTATATAATGTTATACGATAGTACGAAATAGTATATATCGTTATACGTTATATAGTAATAGTATATAACGTTATACGTTATATAGTAATAGTATATAACGTTATACGTTATATAGTAATATTATATAACGTTATGCGTTATATAGTAATAGTATATAACGTTATACGTTATATAGTAATAGTATATAACGTTATACGTTATATAGTAATAGTATATAACGTTATACGTTAGTACGTAATAATATACAACGTTATACGTGATATGGCAATACTATATAACGTTATACGTTATTACGTAATAGTATATAACGTTATACGTTATATAGTAATAGTATATAACGTTATACGTTATATAGTAATAGTATATAACGTTATACGTTATATAGTAATGGTATATAACGTTATACGTTATATAGTAATGGTATATAACGTTATACGTTATATAGTAATATTATATAACGTTATACGATAGTACGGAATAGTATATATCGTTATACGTTATATAGTAATATTATATAACGTTATGCGTTATATAGTAATAGTATATAACGTTATACGTTATATAGTAATAGTATATAACGTTATACGTTATATAGTAATAGTATATAACGTTATACGTTATATAGTAATAGTATATAACGTTATACGTTATATAGTAATAGTATATAACGTTATACGATAGTACGTAATAGTATATAACGTTATACGTTATATAGTAATAGTATATAACGTTATACGTTAATACGTAATAGTATATATCGTTATACGTTATATGGTAATAGTATATAACGTTATACGTTATACAGTAATAGTATATAACGTTATACGTTATATAGTAATAGTATATAACGTTATACGTTAATACGTGATAGTATATATCGTTATACGTTATATAGTAATAGTATATAACGTTATACGTTATATAGTAATATTATATAACGTTATGCGCTATATAGTAATAGTATATAACGTTATGCATTATACAGTAATAGTATATAACGTAATACGATAGTACGGAATAGTATATATCGTTATACGTTATATAGTAAAAGTATATAACGTTATACGTTATATAGTAATAGTATATAACGTTATACGTTATATAGTAATAGTACATAACGTTATACGTTAATACGTAATAGTATATATCGTTATACGTTATATAGTAATAGTATATAACGTTATGCGTTATATAGTAATAGTATATAACGTTATACGTTATATAGTATAAGTATATAACGTTATACGTTATATAGTAATAGTATATAACGTTATACGTTATATAGTAATATTATATAACGTTGTGCGTTATATAATAATAGTATATAACGTTATACGTTATATAGTAATAGTATATAACGTTATACGTTATATAGTAATAGTATATAACGTTATACGTTATATAGGAATATTATATAACGTTATGCGTTATATAGTAATAGTATAGAACGCTATACGTTATATAGTAATAGTATATAACGTTATACGTTATATAGTAATAGTATATAACGTTATACGTTATATAGTAATAGTATATAACGTTATGCGTTAATACGTAATAGTATATATCGTCATACGTTATATAGTAATAGTATATAACGTTATACGTTATATAGTAATAGTATATAACGTTATACGTTATATAGTAATAGTATATAACGTTATACGTTAGTACGTAATAATATACAACGTTATACGTGATATGGCAATACTATATAACGTTATACGTTATTACGTAATACTATATAACGTTATACGTTATATAGTAACAGTATATATCGTTATACGTTATATAGTTATAGTATATAGCGATATATGTGACATAGTAATAGTATATAACGTTATACGTTAGTACGTAATAGTATATAACGTTATACGTTATATGGTAATACTATACAACGTTATACGTTATATAGTAATAGTATATAACGTTATACGTTATATAGTAATAGTATATAACGTTATACGTTAGTACGTAATAATATACAACGTTATACGTGATATGGCGATACTATATAACGTTATACGTTATTACGTAATAGTATATATCGTTATACGTTATATAGTAATAGTATATAACGTTATACGTTATATAGTAATAGTATATAACGTTATACGTTATATAGTAATAGTATATAACGTTATACGTTAATACGTAATAGTATATATCGTTATACGTTATATAGTAATAGTATATAACGTTATACGTTATATAGTAATAGTATATAACGTTATACGTTATATAGTAATAGTATATAACGTTATACGTTAATACGTAATAGTATATATCGTTATACGTTATATAGTAATAGTATATAACGTTATACGTTATATAGTAATAGTATATAACGTTATACGTTATATAGTAATAGTATATAACGTTATACGTTAATACGTAATAGTATATATCGTTATACGTTATATAGTATAAGTATATAACGTCATACGTTATATAGTAATAGTATATAACGTTATACGTTATATAGTAATATTACATAACGTTATGTGTTATATAGTAATAGTATATAACGTTATACGTTACATAGTAATAGTATATAACGTTATACGTTATATAGTAATGGTATATAACGTTATACGTTATATAGTAATGGTATATAACGTTATACGTTATATAGTAATATTATATAACGTTATACGATAGTACGGAATAGTATATAACGTAATGCGTTATATAGTAATAGTATATAACGTTATACGTTATATAGTAATAGTATATAACGTTATACGTTATATAGTAATAGTATATAACGTTATACGTTAGTACGTAATAATATACAACGTTATACGTGATATGGCAATACTATATAACGTTATACGTTATTACGTAATACTATATAACGTTATACGTTATTACGTAATACTATATAACGTTATACGTTATATAGTAACAGTATATATCGTTATACGTTATATAGTTATAGTATATAGCGATATATGTGACATAGTAATAGTATATAACGTTATACTTTAGTACGTAATAGTATATAACGTTATACGTTATATAGTAATAGTATATAACGTTATACGTTATATAGTAATGGTATATAACGTTATACGTTATATAGTAATATTATATAACGTTATACGATAGTACGGAATAGTATATATCGTTATACGTTATATAGTAATAGTATATAACGTTATGCGTTATATAGTAATAGTATATAATGTTATACGATAGTACGAAATAGTATATATCGTTATACGTTATATAGTAATAGTATATAACGTTATGCGTTATATAGTAATAGTATATAATGTTATACGATAGTACGAAATAGTATATATCGTTATACGTTATATAGTAATAGTATATAACGTTATGCGTTATATAGTAATAGTATATAATGTTATACGATAGTACGAAATAGTATATATCGTTATACGTTATATAGTAATAGTATATAACGTTATACGTTATATAGTAATAGTATATAACGTTATACGTTATATAGTAATATTATATAACGTTATGCGTTATATAGTAATAGTATATAACGTTATACGTTATATAGTAATAGTATATAACGTTATACGTTATATAGTAATAGTATATAACGTTATACGTTAGTACGTAATAATATACAACGTTATACGTGATATGGCAATACTATATAACGTTATACGTTATTACCTAATACTATATAACGTTATACGTTATTACGTAATAGTATATAACGTTATACGTTATATAGTAATAGTATATAACGTTATACGTTATATAGTAATAGTATATAACGTTATACGTTATATAGTAATGGTATATAACGTTATACGTTATATAGTAATATTATATAACGTTATACGATAGTACGGAATAGTATATATCGTTATACGTTATATAGTAATATTATATAACGTTATGCGTTATATAGTAATAGTATATAACGTTATACGTTATATAGTAATAGTATATAACGTTATACGTTATATAGTAATAGTATATAACGTTATACGATATATAGTAATAGTATATAACGTTATACGTTATATAGTAATAGTATATAACGTTATACGATAGTACGTAATAGTATATAACGTTATACGTTATATAGTAATAGTATATAACGTTATACGTTAATACGTAATAGTATATATCGTTATACGTTATATGGTAATAGTATATAACGTTATACGTTATACAGTAATAGTATATAACGTTATACGTTATATAGTAATAGTATATAACGTTATACGTTAATACGTGATAGTATATATCGTTATACGTTATATAGTAATAGTATATAACGTTATACGTTATATAGTAATATTATATAACGTTATGCGCTATATAGTAATAGTATATAACGTTATGCATTATACAGTAATAGTATATAACGTAATACGATAGTACGGAATAGTATATATCGTTATACGTTATATAGTAAAAGTATATAACGTTATACGTTATATAGTAATAGTATATAACGTTATACGTTATATAGTAATAGTACATAACGTTATACGTTAATACGTAATAGTATATATCGTTATACGTTATATAGTAATAGTATATAACGTTATGCGTTATATAGTAATAGTATATAACGTTATACGTTATATAGTATAAGTATATAACGTTATACGTTATATAGTAATAGTATATAACGTTATACGTTATATAGTAATATTATATAACGTTGTGCGTTATATAATAATAGTATATAACGTTATACGTTATATAGTAATAGTATATAACGTTATACGTTATATAGTAATAGTATATAACGTTATACGTTATATAGTAATATTATATAACGTTATGCGTTATATAGTAATAGTATAGAACGCTATACGTTATATAGTAATAGTATATAACGTTATACGTTATATAGTAATAGTATATAACGTTATACGTTATATAGTAATAGTATATAACGTTATGCGTTAATACGTAATAGTATATATCGTCATACGTTATATAGTAATAGTATATAACGTTATACGTTATATAGTAATAGTATATAACGTTATACGTTATATAGTAATAGTATATAACGTTATACGTTAGTACGTAATAATATACAACGTTATACGTGATATGGCAATACTATATAACGTTATACGTTATTACGTAATACTATATAACGTTATACGTTATATAGTAACAGTATATATCGTTATACGTTATATAGTTATAGTATATAGCGATATATGTGACATAGTAATAGTATATAACGTTATACGTTAGTACGTAATAGTATATAACGTTATACGTTATATGGTAATACTATACAACGTTATACGTTATATAGTAATAGTATATAACGTTATACGTTATATAGTAATAGTATATAACGTTATACGTTAGTACGTAATAATATACAACGTTATACGTGATATGGCGATACTATATAACGTTATACGTTATTACGTAATAGTATATATCGTTATACGTTATATAGTAATAGTATATAACGTTATACGTTATATAGTAATAGTATATAACGTTATACGTTATATAGTAATAGTATATAACGTTATACGTTAATACGTAATAGTATATATCGTTATACGTTATATAGTAATAGTATATAACGTTATACGTTATATAATAATAGTATATAACGTTATGCGTTATATAGTAATAGTATATAACGTTATACGATAGTACGGAATAGTATATATCGTTATACGTTATATAGTAATAGTATATAACATTATACGTTAGTACGTAATAATATACAACGTTATACGTGATATGGCAATACTATATAACGTTATACGTTATATAGTAATAGTATATAACGTTATACGTTATATAGTAATAGTATATAACGTTATACGTTATATAGTAATAGTATATAACGTTATACGTTATATAGTAATAGTATATAACGTTATACGTTAATACGTAATAGTATATATCGTTATACGTTATATAGTATAAGTATATAACGTCATACGTTATATAGTAATAGTATATAACGTTATACGTTATATAGTAATATTACATAACGTTATGTGTTATATAGTAATAGTATATAACGTTATACGTTACATAGTAATAGTATATAACGTTATACGTTATATAGTAATGGTATATAACGTTATACGTTATATAGTAATATTATATAACGTTATGCGTTATATAGTAATAGTATATAACATTATACGTTATATAGTAATAGTATATAACGTTATACGTTATATAGTAATAGTATATAACGTTATACGTTATATAGTAATAGTATATAACGTTATACGTTATATAGTAATAGTATATAACGATATACGCTATATAGTAATAGTATATAACGTTATGCGTTATATAGTAATAGTATATAACGTTATACGATAGTACGGAATAGTATATATCGTTATACGTTATATAGTAATAGTATATAACATTATACGTTAGTACGTAATAATATACAACGTTATACGTGATATGGCAATACTATATAACGTTATACGTTATTACGTAATAGTATATAACGTTATACGTTATTACGTAATAGTATATAACGTTATACGTTATATAGTAATAGTATATAACGTTATACGTTATATAGTAATAGTATATAACGTTATACGTTATATAGTAATAGTATATAACGTTATACGTTATATAGTAATAGTATATAACGTTATACGTTAATACGTGATAGTATATATCGTTATACGTTATATAGTAATAGTATATAACGTTATACGTTATATAGTAATATTATATAACGTTATGCGTTATATAGTAATAGTATATAATGTTATACGATAGTACGAAATAGTATATATCGTTATACGTTATATAGTAATAGTATATAACGTTATACGTTATATAGTAATATTATATAACGTTATGCGTTATATAGTAATAGTATATAATGTTATACGATAGTACGAAATAGTATATATCGTTATACGTTATATAGTAATAGTATATAACGTTATGCGTTATATAGTAATAGTATATAATGTTATACGATAGTACGAAATAGTATATATCGTTATACGTTATATAGTAATAGTATATAACGTTATACGTTATATAGTAATAGTATATAACGTTATACGTTATATAGTAATATTATATAACGTTATGCGTTATATAGTAATAGTATATAACGTTATGCGTTATATAGTAATAGTATATAACGTTATACGTTAGTACGTAATAATATACAACGTTATACGTGATATGGCAGTACTATATAACGTTATACGTTATTACGTAATAGTATATAACGTTATACGTTATATAGTAATAGTATATAACGTTATACGTTATATAGTAATAGTATATAACGTTATACGTTATATAGTAATAGTATATAACGTTATACGTTATATAGTAATGGTATATAACGTTATACGTTATATAGTAATAGTATATAACGTTATACGTTATTACGTAATAGTATATATCGTTATACGTTATATAGTAATATTATATAACGTTATACGTTATATAGTAATAGTATATAACGTTATACGTTATTACGTAATAGTATATAACGTTATACGTTATTACGTAATAGTATATATCGTTATACGTTATATAGTAATAGTATATAACGTTATGCGTTATATAGTAATAGTATATATCGTTATACGTTATATAGTTATAGTATATAGCGATATATGTGACATAGTAATAGTATATAACGTTATACGTTATATAGTAATAGTATATAACGATATACGTTATATAGTAATGGTATATAACGTTATACGTTATATAGTAATGGTATATAACGTTATACGTTATATAGTAATATTATATAACGTTATGCGTTATATAGTAATAGTATATAACGTTATACGTTATATAGTAATAGTATATAACGTTATACGTTATATAGTAATAGTATATAACGTTATACGTTATATAGTAATAGTATATAACGTTATACGTTATTACGTAATAGTATATAACGTTATACGTTATGTAGTAATAGTATATAACGTTATACGTTATATAGTAATAGTATATAACGTTATACGTTATATAGTAATAGTATATAACGTTATACGTTATATAGTAATAGTATATAACGTTATACGTTATGTAGTAATAGTATATAACGTTATACGTTATATAGTAATAGTATATAACGTTATACGTTATATAGTAATAGTATATAACGTTATACGATAGTACGTAATAGTATATAACGTTATACGTTATATAGTAATAGTATATAACGTTATACGTTAATACGTAATAGTATATATCGTTATACGTTATATAGTAATAGTATATAACGTTATACATTATACAGTAATAGTATATAACGTTATACGTTATATAGTAATAATATATAACGTTATACGTTAATACGTGATAGTATATATCGTTATACGTTATATAGTAATAGTATATAACGTTATACGTTATATAGTAATATTATATAACGTTATGCGCTATATAGTAATAGTATATAACGTTATACGTTATATAGTAATAGTATATAACGTTATGCATTATACAGTAATAGTATATAACGTTATACGATAGTACGGAATAGTATATATCGTTATACGTTATATAGTAAAAGTATATAACGTTATACGTTATATAGTAATAGTATATAACGTTATACGTTACATAGTAATAGTATATAACGTTATACGTTAATACGTAATAGTATATATCGTTATACGTTATATAGTAATAGTATATAACGTTATGCGTTATATAGTAATAGTATATAACGTTATACGTTATATAGTATAAGTATATAACGTTATACGTTATATAGTAATAGTATATAACGTTATACGTTATATAGTAATATTATATAACGTTGTGCGTTATATAATAATAGTATATAACGTTATACGTTATATAGTAATAGTATATAACGTTATACGTAATATAGTAATAGTATATAACGTTATACGTTATATAGTAATATTATATAACGTTATGCGTTATATAGTAATAGTATAGAACGTTATACGTTATATAGTAATAGTATATAACGTTATACGTTATATAGTAATAGTATATAATGTTATACGTTACATAGTAATTGTATATAACGTTATGCGTTAATACGTAATAGTATATATCGTCATACGTTATATAGTAATAGTATATAACGTTATACGTTATATAGTAATAGTATATAACGTTATACGTTATATAGTAATAGTATATAACGTTATACGTTATATAGTAATAGTATATAACGTTATACGTTAGTACGTAATAATATACAACGTTATACGTGATATGGCAATACTATATAACGTTATACGTTATTACGTAATACTATATAACGTTATACGTTATATAGTAACAGTATATATCGTTATACGTTATATAGTTATAGTATATAGCGATATATGTGACATAGTAATAGTATATAACGTTATACGTTAGTACGTAATAGTATATAACGTTATACGTTATATAGTAATAGTATATAACGTTATACGTTATATAGTAATAGTATATAACGTTATACGTTAGTACGTAATAATATACAACGTTATACGTGATATGGCAATACTATATAACGTTATACGTTATTACGTAATACTATATAACGTTATACGTTATTACGTAATAGTATATAACGTTATACGTTATATAGTAATAGTATATAACGTTATACGTTATATAGTAATAGTATATAACGTTATACGTTATATAGTAATGGTATATAACGTTATACGTTATATAGTAATATTATATAACGTTATACGATAGTACGGAATAGTATATATCGTTATACGTTATATAGTAATATTATATAACGTTATGCGTTATATAGTAATAGTATATAACGTTATACGTTATATAGTAATAGTATATAACGTTATACGTTATATAGTAATAGTATATAACGTTATACGTTATATAGTAATAGTATATAACGTTATACGTTATATAGTAATAGTATATAACGTTATACGTTATATAGTAATAGTATATAACGTTATACGTTAATACGTAATAGTATATATCGTTATACGTTATATAGTAATAGTATATAACGTTATACGTTATACGGTAATAGTATATAACGTTATACGTTATATAGTAATAGTATATAACGTTATACGTTAATACGTGATAGTATATATCGTTATACGTTATATAGTAATAGTATATAACGTTATACGTTATATAGTAATATTATATAACGTTATGCGCTATATAGTAATAGTATATAACGTTATGCATTATACAGTAATAGTATATAACGTTATACGATAGTACGGAATAGTATATATCGTTATACGTTATATAGTAAAAGTATATAACGTTATACGTTATATAGTAATAGTATATAACGTTATACGTTATATAGTAATAGTACATAACGTTATACGTTATTACGTAATAGTATATATCGTTATACGTTATATAGTAATAGTATATAACGTTATGCGTTATATAGTAATAGTATATAACGTTATACGTTATATAGTATAAGTATATAACGTTATACGTTATATAGTAATAGTATATAACGTTATACGTTATATAGTAATATTATATAACGTTGTGCGTTATATAATAATAGTATATAACGTTATACGTTATATAGTAATAGTATATAACGTTATACGTTATATAGTAATAGTATATAACGTTATACGTTATATAGTAATATTATATAACGTTATGCGTTATATAGTAATAGTATAGAACGTTATACGTTATATAGTAATAGTATATAACGTTATACGTTATATAGTAATAGTATATAACGTTATACGTTATATAGTAATAGTATATAACGTTATGCGTTAATACGTAATAGTATATATCGTCATACGTTATATAGTAATAGTATATAACGTTATACGTTATATAGTAATAGTATATAACGTTATACGTTATATAGTAATAGTATATAACGTTATACGTTAGTACGTAATAATATACAACGTTATACGTGATATGGCAATACTATATAACGTTATACGTTATTACGTAATACTATATAACGTTATACGTTATATAGTAACAGTATATATCGTTATACGTTATATAGTTATAGTATATAGCGATATATGTGACATAGTAATAGTATATAACGTTATACGTTATATAGTAATAGTATATAACGATATACGTTATATAGTAATGGTATATAACGTTATACGTTATATAGTAATGGTATATAACGTTATACGTTATATAGTAATATTATATAACGTTATGCGTTATATAGTAATAGTATATAACGTTATACGTTATATAGTAATAGTATATAACGTTATGCATTATATAGTAATAGTATATAACGTTATACGATAGTACGGAATAGTATATATCGTTATACGTTATATAGTAATATTATATAACGTTATACGTTATATAGTAATAGTATATAACGTTATACGTTATTACGTAATAGTATATAACGTTATACGATAGTACGGAATAGTATATATCGTTATACGTTATATAGTGATAGTATATAACGTTATACGTTATATAGTAATAGTATATAACGTTATACGTTATATAGTAATAGTATATAACGTTATACGTTATATAGTAATAGTATATAACGTTATACGTTATATAGTAATAGTATATAACGTTATACGTTATATAGTAATAGTATATAACGTTATACGTTATATAGTAATAGTATATAACGTTATACGATAGTACGTAATAGTATATAACGTTATACGTTATATAGTAATAGTATATAACGTTATACGTTAATACGTAATAGTATATATCGTTATACGTTATATAGTAATAGTATATAACGTTATACGTTATACAGTAATAGTATATAACGTTATACGTTATATAGTAATAGTATATAACGTTATACGTTAATACGTGATAGTATATATCGTTATACGTTATATAGTAATAGTATATAACGTTATACGTTATATAGTAATAGTATATAACGTTATACGTTATATAGTAATAGTATATAACGTTATACGTTATATAGTAATAGTATATAACGTTATACGTTATACAGTAATAGTATATAACGTTATACGTTATATAGTAATAGTATATAACGTTATACGTTAATACGTGATAGTATATATCGTTATACGTTATATAGTAATAGTATATAACGTTATACGTTATACAGTAATAGTATATAACGTTATACGTTATATAGTAATAGTATATAACGTTATACGTTAATACGTGATAGTATATATCGTTATACGTTATATAGTAATAGTATATAACGTTATACGTTATATAGTAATAGTATATAACGTTATACGTTATATAGTAATAGTATATAACGTTATACGTTATATAGTAATAGTATATAACGTTATACGTTATATAGTAATAGTATATAACGATATACGTTATATAGTAATGGTATATAACGTTATACGTTATATAGTAATGGTATATAACGTTATACGTTATATAGTAATATTATATAACATTATGCGTTATATAGTAATAGTATATAACGTTATACGTTATATAGTAATAGTATATAACGTTATGCATTATATAGTAATAGTATATAACGTTATACGATAGTACGGAATAGTATATATCGTTATACGTTATATAGTAATATTATATAACGTTATACGTTATATAGTAATAGTATATAACGTTATACGTTATTACGTAATAGTATATAACGTTATACGATAGTACGGAATAGTATATATCGTTATACGTTATATAGTGATAGTATATAACGTTATACGTTATATAGTAATAGTATATAACGTTATGCGCTATATAGTAATAGTATATAACGTTATACGTTATATAGTAATAGTATATAACGTTATGCATTATACAGTAATAGTATATAACGTTATACGATAGTACGGAATAGTATATATCGTTATACGTTATATAGTAAAAGTATATAACGTTATACGTTATATAGTAATAGTATATAACGTTATACGTTACATAGTAATAGTATATAACGTTATACGTTAATACGTAATAGTATATATCGTTATACGTTATATAGTAATAGTATATAACGTTATGCGTTATATAGTAATAGTATATAACGTTATACGTTATATAGTAATAGTATATAACGTTATACGTTATATAGTAATAGTATATAACGTTATGCGTTAATACGTAATAGTATATATCGTCATACGTTATATAGTAATAGTACATAACGTTATGCGTTATATAGTAATAGTATATAACGTTATACGTTATATAGTATAAGTATATAACGTTATACGTTATATAGTAATAGTATATAACGTTATACGTTATATAGTAATATTATATAACGTTGTGCGTTATATAATAATAGTATATAACGTTATACGTTATATAGTAATAGTATATAACGTTATACGTTATATAGTAATAGTATATAACGTTATACGTTATATAGTAATATTATATAACGTTATGCGTTATATAGTAATAGTATAGAACGTTATACGTTATATAGTAATAGTATATAACGTTATACGTTATATAGTAATAGTATATAACGTTATACGTTATATAGTAATAGTATATAACGTTATACGTTATATAGTAATAGTATATAACGTTATGCGTTAATACGTAATAGTATATATCGTCATACGTTATATAGTAATAGTATATAACGTTATACGTTATATAGTAATAGTATATAACGTTATACGTTATATAGTAATAGTATATAACGTTATACGTTATATAGTAATAGTATATAACGTTATACGTTAGTACGTAATAATATACAACGTTATACGTGATATGGCAATACTATATAACGTTATACGTTATTACGTAATACTATATAACGTTATACGTTATATAGTAACAGTATATATCGTTATACGTTATATAGTTATAGTATATAGCGATATATGTGACATAGTAATAATATATAACGTTATACGTTAGTACGTAATAGTATATAACGTTATACGTTATATGGTAATACTATACAACGTTATACGTTATATAGTAATAGTATATAACGTTATACGTTATATAGTAATAGTATATAACGTTATACGTTAGTACGTAATAATATACAACGTTATACGTGATATGGCAATACTATATAACGTTATACGTTATTACGTAATAGTATATATCGTTATACGTTATATAGTAATAGTATATAACGTTATACGTTATATAGTAATAGTATATAACGTTATACGTTATATAGTAATAGTATATAACGTTATACGTTAATACGTAATAGTATATATCGTTATACGTTATATAGTAATAGTATATAACGTTATACGTTATATAGTAATAGTATATAACGTTATACGTTATATAGTAATAGTATATAACGTTATACGTTAATACGTAATAGTATATATCGTTATACGTTATATAGTAATAGTATATAACGTTATACGTTATATAGTAATAGTATATAACGTTATACGTTATATAGTAATAGTATATAACGTTATACGTTAGTACGTAATAATATACAACGTTATACGTGATATGGCAATACTATATAACGTTATACGTTATTACGTAATAGTATATATCGTTATACGTTATATAGTAATAGTATATAACGTTATACGTTATATAGTAATAGTATATAACGTTATACGTTATATAGTAATAGTATATAACGTTATACGTTAATACGTAATAGTATATATCGTTATACGTTATATAGTAATAGTATATAACGTTATACGTTATATAATATTACTATATAACGTATAACGTTATATAGTAATATTATATAACGTTATGCGTCATATAGTAATAGTATATAACGTTATACGTTATATAGTAATAGTATATAACGTTATACGTTATATAGTAATAGTATATAACGTTATACGTTATATAGTAATATTATATAACGTTATGCGTTATATAGTTATAGTATAGAACGTTATACGTTATATAGTAATAGTATATAACGTTATACGTTATATAGTAATAGTATATAACGTTATACGTTATATAGTAATAGTATATAACGTTATACGTTATATAGTAATAGTATATAACGTTATACGTTATATAGTAATAGTATATAACGTTATACGTTAATACGTAATAGTATATATCGTTATACGTTATATAGTATAAGTATATAACGTCATACGTTATATAGTAATAGTATATAACGTTATACGTTATATAGTAATATTACATAACGTTATGTGTTATATAGTAATAGTATATAACGTTATACGTTACATAGTAATAGTATATAACGTTATACGTTATATAGTAATGGTATATAACGTTATACGTTATATAGTAATATTATATAACGTTATGCGTTAATACGTAATAGTATATATCGTTATACGTTATATAGTAATAGTATATAACGTTATACGTTATACAGTAATAGTATATAACGTTATACGTTATATAGTAATAGTATATAACGTTATACGTTAATACGTGATAGTATATATCGTTATACGTTATATAGTAATAGTATATAACGTTATACGTTATATAGTAATAGTATATAACGTTATACGTTATAAAGTAATAGTATATAACGTTATACGTTATATAGTAATAGTATATAACGTTATACGTTATATAGTAATAGTATATAACGTTATACGTTATATAGTAATAGTATATAACGTTATACGTTATATAGTAATAGTATATAACGATATACGTTATATAGTAATGGTATATAACGTTATACGTTATATAGTAATGGTATATAACGTTATACGTTATATAGTAATATTATATAACGTTATGCGTTATATAGTAATAGTATATAACGTTATACGTTATATAGTAATAGTATATAACGTTATGCATTATATAGTAATAGTATATAACGTTATACGATAGTACGGAATAGTATATATCGTTATACGTTATATAGTAATATTATATAACGTTATACGTTATATAGTAATAGTATATAACGTTATACGTTATTACGTAATAGTATATAACGTTATACGATAGTACGGAATAGTATATATCGTTATACGTTATATAGTGATAGTATATAACGTTATACGTTATATAGTAATAGTATATAACGTTATACGTTATATAGTAATAGTATATAACGTTATACGTTATATAGTAATATTATATAACGTTATGCGTTATATAGTAATAGTATAGAACGTTATACGTTATATAGTAATAGTATATAACGTTATACGTTATATAGTAATAGTATATAACGTTATACGTTATATAGTAATAGTATATAACGTTATACGTTATATAGTAATAGTATATAACGTTATGCGTTAATACGTAATAGTATATATCGTCATACGTTATATAGTAATAGTATATAACGTTATACGTTATATAGTAATAGTATATAACGTTATACGTTATATAGTAATAGTATATAACGTTATACGTTATATAGTAATAGTATATAACGTTATACGTTAGTACGTAATAATATACAACGTTATACGTTATATGGTAATACTATACAACGTTATACGTTATATAGTAATACTATATAACGTTATACGTTATATAGTAACAGTATATATCGTTATACGTTATATAGTTATAGTATATAGCGATATATGTGACATAGTAATAATATATAACGTTATACGTTAGTACGTAATAGTATATAACGTTATACGTTATATGGTAATACTATACAACGTTATACGTTATATAGTAATAGTATATAACGTTATACGTTATATAGTAATAGTATATAACGTTATACGTTAGTACGTAATAATATACAACGTTATACGTGATATGGTAATACTATATAACGTTATACGTTATTACGTAATAGTATATATCGTTATACGTTATATAGTAATAGTATATAACGTTATACGTTATATAGTAATAGTATATAACGTTATACGTTATATAGTAATAGTATATAACGTTATACGTTAATACGTAATAGTATATATCGTTATACGTTATATAGTAATAGTATATAACGTTATACGTTATATAGTAATAGTATATAACGTTATACGTTATATAGTAATAGTATATAACGTTATACGTTAATACGTAATAGTATATATCGTTATACGTTATATAGCAATAGTATATAACGTTATACGTTATATAGTAATAGTATATAACGTTATACGTTATATAGTAATAGTATATAACGTTATACGTTAGTACGTAATAATATACAACGTTATACGTGATATGGCAATACTATATAACGTTATACGTTATTACGTAATAGTATATATCGTTATACGTTATATAGTAATAGTATATAACGTTATACGTTATATAGTAATAGTATATAACGTTATACGTTATATAGTAATAGTATATAACGTTATACGTTAATACGTAATAGTATATATCGTTATACGTTATATAGTAATAGTATATAACGTTATACGTTATATAATAATAGTATATAACGTTATACGTTATATAGTAATATTATATAACGTTATGCGTCATATAGTAATAGTATATAACGTTATACGTTATATAGTAATAGTATATAACGTTATACGTTATATAGTAATAGTATATAACGTTATACGTTATATAGTAATAGTATATAACGTTATACGTTATATAGTAATAGTATATAACGTTATACGTTATATAGTAATATTATATAACGTTATACGTTATATAGTAATAGTATATAACGTTATACGTTAATACGTAATAGTATATATCGTTATACGTTATATAGTAATAGTATATAACGTTATACGTTATATAATAATAGTATATAACGTTATACGTTATATAGTAATATTATATAACGTTATGCGTCATATAGTAATAGTATATAACGTTATACGTTATATAGTAATAGTATATAACGTTATACGTTATATAGTAATAGTATATAACGTTATACGTTATATAGTAATATTATATAACGTTATGCGTTATATAGTTATAGTATAGAACGTTATACGTTATATAGTAATAGTATATAACGTTATACGTTATATAGTAATAGTATATAACGTTATACGTTATATAGTAATAGTATATAACGTTATACGTTATATAGTAATAGTATATAACGTTATACGTTATATAGTAATAGTATATAACGTTATACGTTAATACGTAATAGTATATATCGTTATACGTTATATAGTATAAGTATATAACGTCATACGTTATATAGTAATAGTATATAACGTTATACGTTATATAGTAATATTACATAACGTTATGTGTTATATAGTAATAGTATATAACGTTATACGTTACATAGTAATAGTATATAACGTTATACGTTATATAGTAATGGTATATAACGTTATACGTTATATAGTAATATTATATAACGTTATGCGTTAATACGTAATAGTATATATCGTTATACGTTATATAGTAATAGTATATAACGTTATACGTTATACAGTAATAGTATATAACGTTATACGTTATATAGTAATAGTATATAACGTTATACGTTAATACGTGATAGTATATATCGTTATACGTTATATAGTAATAGTATATAACGTTATACGTTATATAGTAATAGTATATAACGTTATACGTTATATAGTAATAGTATATAACGTTATACGTTATATAGTAATAGTATATAACGTTATACGTTATATAGTAATAGTATATAACGATATACGTTATATAGTAATGGTATATAACGTTATACGTTATATAGTAATGGTATATAACGTTATACGTTATATAGTAATATTATATAACGTTATGCGTTATATAGTAATAGTATATAACGTTATACGTTATATAGTAATAGTATATAACGTTATGCATTATATAGTAATAGTATATAACGTTATACGATAGTACGGAATAGTATATATCGTTATACGTTATATAGTAATATTATATAACGTTATACGTTATATAGTAATAGTATATAACGTTATACGTTATTACGTAATAGTATATAACGTTATACGATAGTACGGAATAGTATATATCGTTATACGTTATATAGTGATAGTATATAACGTTATACGTTATATAGTAATAGTATATAACGTTATACGTTATATAGTAATAGTATATAACGTTATACGTTAATACGTAATAGTATATATCGTTATACGTTATATAGTAATAGTATATAACGTTATACGTTATACAGTAATAGTATATAACGTTATACGTTATATAGTAATAGTATATAACGTTATACGTTAATACGTGATAGTATATATCGTTATACGTTATATAGTAATAGTATATAACGTTATACGTTATATAGTAATAGTATATAACGTTATACGTTATATAGTAATAGTATATAACGTTATACGTTATATAGTAATAGTATATAACGTTATACGTTATATAGTAATAGTATATAACGATATACGTTATATAGTAATGGTATATAACGTTATACGTTATATAGTAATGGTATATAACGTTATACGTTATATAGTAATATTATATAACATTATGCGTTATATAGTAATAGTATATAACGTTATACGTTATATAGTAATAGTATATAACGTTATGCATTATATAGTAATAGTATATAACGTTATACGATAGTACGGAATAGTATATATCGTTATACGTTATATAGTAATATTATATAACGTTATACGTTATATAGTAATAGTATATAACGTTATACGTTATTACGTAATAGTATATAACGTTATACGATAGTACGGAATAGTATATATCGTTATACGTTATATAGTGATAGTATATAACGTTATACGTTATATAGTAATAGTATATAACGTTATAAGTTATATAGTAATAGTATATAACGTTATACGTTATATAGTAATAGTATATAACGTTATACGTTATATAGTAATAGTATATAACGTTATACGTTATTACGTAATAGTATATAACGTTATACGTTATGTAGTAATAGTATATAACGTTATACGTTATATAGTAATAGTATATAACGTTATACGTTATATAGTAATAGTATATAACGTTATACGTTATATAGTAATAGTATATAACGTTATACGTTATATAGTAATAGTATATAACGTTATACGTTATATAGTAATAGTATATAACGTTATACGTTATATAGTAATAGTATATAACGTTATACGATAGTACGTAATAGTATATAACGTTATACGTTATATAGTAATAGTATATAACGTTATACGTTAATACGTAATAGTATATATCGTTATACGTTATATAGTAATAGTATATAACGTTATACGTTATACAGTAATAGTATATAACGTTATACGTTATATAGTAATAGTATATAACGTTATACGTTAATACGTGATAGTATATATCGTTATACGTTATATAGTAATAGTATATAACGTTATACGTTATATAGTAATATTATATAACGTTATGCGCTATATAGTAATAGTATATAACGTTATACGTTATATAGTAATAGTATATAACGTTATGCATTATACAGTAATAGTATATAACGTTATACGATAGTACGGAATAGTATATATCGTTATACGTTATATAGTAAAAGTATATAACGTTATACGTTATATAGTAATAGTATATAACGTTATACGTTACATAGTAATAGTATATAACGTTATACGTTAATACGTAATAGTATATATCGTTATACGTTATATAGTAATAGTATATAACGTTATGCGTTATATAGTAATAGTATATAACGTTATACGTTATATAGTATAAGTATATAACGTTATACGTTATATAGTAATAGTATATAACGTTATACGTTATATAGTAATAGTATATAACGTTATACGTTATATAGTAATATTATATAACGTTGTGCGTTATATAATAATAGTATATAACGTTATACGTTATATAGTAATAGTATATAACGTTATACGTAATATAGTAATAGTATATAACGTTATACGTTATATAGTAATATTATATAACGTTATGCGTTATATAGTAATAGTATAGAACGTTATACGTTATATAGTAATAGTATATAACGTTATACGTTATATAGTAATAGTATATAATGTTATACGTTACATAGTAATAGTATATAACGTTATGCGTTAATACGTAATAGTATATATCGTCATACGTTATATAGTAATAGTATATAACGTTATACGTTATATAGTAATAGTATATAACGTTATACGTTATATAGTAATAGTATATAACGTTATACGTTATTACGTAATACTATATAACGTTATACGTTATATAGTAACAGTATATATCGTTATACGTTATATAGTTATAGTATATAGCGATATATGTGACATAGTAATAGTATATAACGTTATACGTTAGTACGTAATAGTATATAACGTTATACGTTATATAGTAATAGTATATAACGTTATACGTTATATAGTAATGGTATATAACGTTATACGTTATATAGTAATATTATATAACGTTATACGATAGTACGGAATAGTATATATCGTTATACGTTATATAGTAATAGTATATAACGTTATACGTTATATAGTAATAGTATATAACGTTATACGTTAATACGTAATAGTATATATCGTTATACGTTATATAGTATAAGTATATAACGTCATACGTTATATAGTAATAGTATATAACGTTATACGTTATATAGTAATATTACATAACGTTATGTGTTATATAGTAATAGTATATAACGTTATACGTTACATAGTAATAGTATATAACGTTATACGTTATATAGTAATGGTATATAACGTTATACGTTATATAGTAATATTATATAACGTTATGCGTTATATAGTAATAGTATATAACGTTATACGTTATATAGTAATAGTATATAACGTTATACGTTATATAGTAATAGTATATAACGTTATACGTTATATAGTAATAGTATATAACGTTATACGTTATATAGTAATAGTATATAACGTTATACGTTATATAGTAATAGTATATAACGTTATACGTTATATAGTAATAGTATATAACGTTATACGTTATATAGTAATAGTATATAACGTTATACGATAGTACGTAATAGTATATAACGTTATACGTTATATAGTAATAGTATATAACGTTATACGTTAATACGTAATAGTATATATCGTTATACGTTATATAGTAATAGTATATAACGTTATACGTTATACAGTAATAGTATATAACGTTATACGTTATATAGTAATAGTATATAACGTTATACGTTAATACGTGATAGTATATATCGTTATACGTTATATAGTAATAGTATATAACGTTATACGTTATATAGTAATATTATATAACGTTATGCGCTATATAGTAATAGTATATAACGTTATACGTTATATAGTAATAGTATATAACGTTATGCATTATACAGTAATAGTATATAACGTTATACGATAGTACGGAATAGTATATATCGTTATACGTTATATAGTAAAAGTATATAACGTTATACGTTATATAGTAATAGTATATAACGTTATACGTTATATAGTAATAGTACATAACGTTATACGTTAATACGTAATAGTATATATCGTTATACGTTATATAGTAATAGTACATAACGTTATGCGTTATATAGTAATAGTATATAACGTTATACGTTATATAGTAATAGTATATAACGTTATACGTTATATAGTAATAGTATATAACGTTATGCGTTAATACGTAATAGTATATATCGTCATACGTTATATAGTAATAGTATATAACGTTATACGTTATATAGTAATAGTATATAACGTTATACGTTATATAGTAATAGTATATAACGTTATACGTTATATAGTAATAGTATATAACGTTATACGTTAGTACGTAATAATATACAACGTTATACGTGATATGGCAATACTATATAACGTTATACGTTATTACGTAATACTATATAACGTTATACGTTATATAGTAACAGTATATATCGTTATACGTTATATAGTTATAGTATATAGCGATATATGTGACATCGTAATAGTATATAACGTTATACGTTAGTACGTAATAGTATATAACGTTATACGTTATATGGTAATACTATACAACGTTATACGTTATATAGTAATAGTATATAACGTTATACGTTATATAGTAATAGTATATAACGTTATACGTTAGTACGTAATAATATACAACGTTATACGTGATATGGCAATACTATATAACGTTATACGTTATTACGTAATAGTATATATCGTTATACGTTATATAGTAATAGTATATAACGTTATACGTTATATAGTAATAGTATATAACGTTATACGTTATATAGTAATAGTATATAACGTTATACGTTAATACGTAATAGTATATATCGTTATACGTTATACAGTAATAGTATATAACGTTATACGTTATATAGTAATAGTATATAACGTTATACGTTAATACGTGATAGTATATATCGTTATACGTTATATAGTAATAGTATATAACGTTATACGTTATATAGTAATATTATATAACGTTATGCGCTATATAGTAATAGTATATAACGTTATACGTTATATAGTAATAGTATATAACGTTATGCATTATACAGTAATAGTATATAACGTTATACGATAGTACGGAATAGTATATATCGTTATACGTTATATAGTAAAAGTATATAACGTTATACGTTATATAGTAATAGTATATAACGTTATACGTTATATAGTAATATTACATAACGTTATACGTTAATACGTAATAGTATATATCGTTATACGTTATATAGTAATAGTACATAACGTTATGCGTTATATAGTAATAGTATATAACGTTATACGTTATATAGTAATAGTATATAACGTTATACGTTATATAGTAATAGTATATAACGTTATGCGTTAATACGTAATAGTATATATCGTCATACGTTATATAGTAATAGTATATAACGTTATACGTTATATAGTAATAGTATATAACGTTATACGTTATATAGTAATAGTATATAACGTTATACGTTATATAGTAATAGTATATAACGTTATACGTTAGTACGTAATAATATACAACGTTATACGTGATATGGCAATACTATATAACGTTATACGTTATTACGTAATACTATATAACGTTATACGTTATATAGTAACAGTATATATCGTTATACGTTATATAGTTATAGTATATAGCGATATATGTGACATCGTAATAGTATATAACGTTATACGTTAGTACGTAATAGTATATAACGTTATACGTTATATGGTAATACTATACAACGTTATACGTTATATAGTAATATTACATAACGTTATGTGTTATATAGTAATAGTATATAACGTTATACGTTACATAGTAATAGTATATAACGTTATACGTTATATAGTAATAGTATATAACGTTATACGTTATATAGTAATAGTATATAACGTTATACGTTATATAGTAATAGTATATAACGTTATACGTTATATAGTAATAGTATATAACGTTATACGTTATATAGTAATAGTATATAACGTTATACGTTAATACGTAATAGTATATATCGTTATACGTTATATAGTATAAGTATATAACGTCATACGTTATATAGTAATAGTATATAACGTTATACGTTATATAGTAATATTACATAACGTTATGTGTTATATAGTAATAGTATATAACGTTATACGTTACATAGTAATAGTATATAACGTTATACGTTATATAGTAATGGTATATAACGTTATACGTTATATAGTAATATTATATAACGTTATGCGTTATATAGTAATAGTATATAACGTTATACGTTATATAGTAATAGTATATAACGTTATACGTTATATAGTAATAGTATATAACGTTATACGTTATATAGTAATAGTATATAACGTTATACGTTATATAGTAATAGTATATAACGTTATACGTTATATAGTAATAGTATATAACGTTATACGTTATATAGTAATAGTATATAACGTTATACGTTATATAGTAATAGTATATAACGTTATACGATAGTACGTAATAGTATATAACGTTATACGTTATATAGTAATAGTATATAACGTTATACGTTAATACGTAATAGTATATATCGTTATACGTTATATAGTAATAGTATATAACGTTATACGTTATACAGTAATAGTATATAACGTTATACGTTATATAGTAATAGTATATAACGTTATACGTTAATACGTGATAGTATATATCGTTATACGTTATATAGTAATAGTATATAACGTTATACGTTATATAGTAATATTATATAACGTTATGCGCTATATAGTAATAGTATATAACGTTATACGTTATATAGTAATAGTATATAACGTTATGCATTATACAGTAATAGTATATAACGTTATACGATAGTACGGAATAGTATATATCGTTATACGTTATATAGTAAAAGTATATAACGTTATACGTTATATAGTAATAGTATATAACGTTATACGTTATATAGTAATAGTACATAACGTTATACGTTAATACGTAATAGTATATATCGTTATACGTTATATAGTAATAGTACATAACGTTATGCGTTATATAGTAATAGTATATAACGTTATACGTTATATAGTAATAGTATATAACGTTATACGTTATATAGTAATAGTATATAACGTTATGCGTTAATACGTAATAGTATATATCGTCATACGTTATATAGTAATAGTATATAACGTTATACGTTATATAGTAATAGTATATAACGTTATACGTTATATAGTAATAGTATATAACGTTATACGTTATATAGTAATAGTATATAACGTTATACGTTAGTACGTAATAATATACAACGTTATACGTGATATGGCAATACTATATAACGTTATACGTTATTACGTAATACTATATAACGTTATACGTTATTACGTAATACTATATAACGTTATACGTTATATAGTAACAGTATATATCGTTATACGTTATATAGTTATAGTATATAGCGATATATGTGACATCGTAATAGTATATAACGTTATACGTTAGTACGAAATAGTATATAACGTTATACGTTATATGGTAATACTATACAACCTTATACGTTATATAGTAATAGTATATAACGTTATACGTTATATAGTAATAGTATATAACGTTATACGTTAATACGTAATAGTATATATCGTTATACGTTATATAGTAATAGTATATAACGTTATACGTTATATAGTAATAGTATATAACGTTATACGTTATATAGTAATAGTATATAACGTTATACGTTATATAGTAATAGTATATAACGTTATACGTTAATACGTAATAGTATATATCGTTATACGTTATATAGTAATAGTATACAACGTTATACGTTATATAGTAATAGTATATAACGTTATACGTTATATAGTAATAGTATATAACGTTATACGTTATATAGTAATAGTATATAACGTTATACGTTATATAGTAATAGTATATAACGTTATACGTTAATACGTAATAGTATATATCGTTATACGTTATATAGTATAAGTATATAACGTCATACGTTATATAGTAATAGTATATAACGTTATACGTTATATAGTAATATTACATAACGTTATGTGTTATATAGTAATAGTATATAACGTTATACGTTACATAGTAATAGTATATAACGTTATACGTTATATAGTAATGGTATATAACGTTATACGTTATATAGTAATATTATATAACGTTATGCGTTATATAGTAATAGTATATAACGTTATACGTTATATAGTAATAGTATATAACGTTATACGTTATATAGTAATAGTATATAACGTTATACGTTATATAGTAATAGTATATAACGTTATACGTTATATAGTAATAGTATATAACGATATACGCTATATAGTAATAGTATATAACGTTATGCGTTATATAGTAATAGTATATAACGTTATACGATAGTACGGAATAGTATATATCGTTATACGTTATATAGTAATAGTATATAACATTATACGTTAGTACGTAATAATATACAACGTTATACGTGATATGGCAATACTATATAACGTTATACGTTATTACGTAATAGTATATAACGTTATACGTTATATAGTAATAGTATATAACGTTATACGTTATATAGTAATAGTATATAACGTTATACGTTATATAGTAATAGTATATAACGTTATACGTTAATACGTGATAGTATATATCGTTATACGTTATATAGTAATAGTATATAACGTTATACGTTATATAGTAATATTATATAACGTTATGCGTTATATAGAAATAGTATATAATGTTATACGATAGTACGAAATAGTATATATCGTTATGTGTTATATAGTAATAGTATATAACGTTATACGTTACATAGTAATAGTATATATCGTTATACGTTATATAGTAATAGTATATAACGTTATACGTTATATAGTAATAGTATATAACGTTATACGTTAATACGTAATAGTATATATCGTTATACGTTATATAGTATAAGTATATAACGTCATACGTTATATAGTAATAGTATATAACGTTATACGTTATATAGTAATATTACATAACGTTATGTGTTATATAGTAATAGTATATAACGTTATACGTTACATAGTAATAGTATATAACGTTATACGTTATATAGTAATGGTATATAACGTTATACGTTATATAGTAATATTATATAACGTTATGCGTTATATAGTAATAGTATATAACGTTATACGTTATATAGTAATAGTATATAACGTTATACGTTATATAGTAATAGTATATAACGTTATACGTTATATAGTAATAGTATATAACGTTATACGTTATATAGTAATAGTATATAACGTTATACGTTATATAGTAATAGTATATAACGTTATACGTTATATAGTAATAGTATATAACGTTATACGTTATATAGTAATAGTATATAACGTTATACGATAGTACGTAATAGTATATAACGTTATACGTTATATAGTAATAGTATATAACGTTATACGTTAGTACGTAATAATATATATCGTTATACGTTATATAGTAATAGTATATAACGTTATACGTTATACAGTAATAGTATATAACGTTATACGTTATATAGTAATAGTATATAACGTTATACGTTAATACGTGATAGTATATATCGTTATACGTTATATAGTAATAGTATATAACGTTATACGTTATATAGTAATATTATATAACGTTATGCGCTATATAGTAATAGTATATAACGTTATACGTTATATAGTAATAGTATATAACGTTATGCATTATACAGTAATAGTATATAACGTTATACGATAGTACGGAATAGTATATATCGTTATACGTTATATAGTAAAAGTATATAACGTTATACGTTATATAGTAATAGTATATAACGTTATACGTTATATAGTAATAGTACATAACGTTATACGTTAATACGTAATAGTATATATCGTTATACGTTATATAGTAATAGTACATAACGTTATGCGTTATATAGTAATAGTATATAACGTTATACGTTATATAGTAATAGTATATAACGTTATACGTTATATAGTAATAGTATATAACGTTATGCGTTAATACGTAATAGTATATATCGTCATACGTTATATAGTAATAGTATATAACGTTATACGTTATATAGTAATAGTATATAACGTTATACGTTATATAGTAATAGTATATAACGTTATACGTTATATAGTAATAGTATATAACGTTATACGTTAGTACGTAATAATATACAACGTTATACGTGATATGGCAATACTATATAACGTTATACGTTATTACGTAATACTATATAACGTTATACGTTATATAGTAACAGTATATATCGTTATACGTTATATAGTTATAGTATATAGCGATATATGTGACATCGTAATAGTATATAACGTTATACGTTAGTACGTAATAGTATATAACGTTATACGTTATATGGTAATACTATACAACGTTATACGTTATATAGTAATAGTATATAACGTTATACGTTATATAGTAATAGTATATAACGTTATACGTTAGTACGTAATAATATACAACGTTATACGTGATATGGCAATACTATATAACGTTATACGTTATTACGTAATAGTATATATCGTTATACGTTATATAGTAATAGTATATAACGTTATACGTTATATAGTAATAGTATATAACGTTATACGTTATATAGTAATAGTATATAACGTTATACGTTAATACGTAATAGTATATATCGTTATACGTTATACAGTAATAGTATATAACGTTATACGTTATATAGTAATAGTATATAACGTTATACGTTAATACGTGATAGTATATATCGTTATACGTTATATAGTAATAGTATATAACGTTATACGTTATATAGTAATATTATATAACGTTATGCGCTATATAGTAATAGTATATAACGTTATACGTTATATAGTAATAGTATATAACGTTATGCATTATACAGTAATAGTATATAACGTTATACGATAGTACGGAATAGTATATATCGTTATACGTTATATAGTAAAAGTATATAACGTTATACGTTATATAGTAATAGTATATAACGTTATACGTTATATAGTAATAGTACATAACGTTATACGTTAATACGTAATAGTATATATCGTTATACGTTATATAGTAATAGTACATAACGTTATGCGTTATATAGTAATAGTATATAACGTTATACGTTATATAGTAATAGTATATAACGTTATACGTTATATAGTAATAGTATATAACGTTATGCGTTAATACGTAATAGTATATATCGTCATACGTTATATAGTAATAGTATATAACGTTATACGTTATATAGTAATAGTATATAACGTTATACGTTATATAGTAATAGTATATAACGTTATACGTTATATAGTAATAGTATATAACGTTATACGTTAGTACGTAATAATATACAACGTTATACGTGATATGGCAATACTATATAACGTTATACGTTATTACGTAATACTATATAACGTTATACGTTATATAGTAACAGTATATATCGTTATACGTTATATAGTTATAGTATATAGCGATATATGTGACATCGTAATAGTATATAACGTTATACGTTAGTACGTAATAGTATATAACGTTATACGTTATATGGTAATACTATACAACGTTATACGTTATATAGTAATATTACATAACGTTATGTGTTATATAGTAATAGTATATAACGTTATACGTTACATAGTAATAGTATATAACGTTATACGTTATATAGTAATAGTATATAACGTTATACGTTATATAGTAATAGTATATAACGTTATACGTTATATAGTAATAGTATATAACGTTATACGTTATATAGTAATAGTATATAACGTTATACGTTATATAGTAATAGTATATAACGTTATACGTTAATACGTAATAGTATATATCGTTATACGTTATATAGTAATAGTATATAACGTTATACGTTATATAGTAATAGTATATAACGTTATACGTTATATAGTAATAGTATATAACGTTATACGTTATATAGTAATAGTATATAACGTTATACGTTATATAGTAATAGTACATAACGTTATACGTTAATACGTAATAGTATATATCGTTATACGTTATATAGTAATAGTACATAACGTTATGCGTTATATAGTAATAGTATATAACGTTATACGTTATATAGTAATAGTATATAACGTTATACGTTATATAGTAATAGTATATAACGTTATGCGTTAATACGTAATAGTATATATCGTCATACGTTATATAGTAATAGTATATAACGTTATACGTTATATAGTAATAGTATATAACGTTATACGTTATATAGTAATAGTATATAACGTTATACGTTATATAGTAATAGTATATAACGTTATACGTTAGTACGTAATAATATACAACGTTATACGTGATATGGCAATACTATATAACGTTATACGTTATTACGTAATACTATATAACGTTATACGTTATTACGTAATACTATATAACGTTATACGTTATATAGTAACAGTATATATCGTTATACGTTATATAGTTATAGTATATAGCGATATATGTGACATCGTAATAGTATATAACGTTATACGTTAGTACGTAATAGTATATAACGTTATACGTTATATGGTAATACTATACAACGTTATACGTTATATAGTAATAGTATATAACGTTATACGTTATATAGTAATAGTATATAACGTTATACGTTAATACGTAATAGTATATATCGTTATACGTTATATAGTAATAGTATATAACGTTATACGTTATATAGTAATAGTATATAACGTTATACGTTATATAGTAATAGTATATAACGTTATACGTTATATAGTAATAGTATATAACGTTATACGTTAATACGTAATAGTATATATCGTTATACGTTATATAGTAATAGTATACAACGTTATACGTTATATAGTAATAGTATATAACGTTATACGTTATATAGTAATAGTATATAACGTTATACGTTATATAGTAATAGTATATAACGTTATACGTTATATAGTAATAGTATATAACGTTATACGTTAATACGTAATAGTATATATCGTTATACGTTATATAGTATAAGTATATAACGTCATACGTTATATAGTAATAGTATATAACGTTATACGTTATATAGTAATATTACATAACGTTATGTGTTATATAGTAATAGTATATAACGTTATACGTTACATAGTAATAGTATATAACGTTATACGTTATATAGTAATGGTATATAACGTTATACGTTATATAGTAATATTATATAACGTTATGCGTTATATAGTAATAGTATATAACGTTATACGTTATATAGTAATAGTATATAACGTTATACGTTATATAGTAATAGTATATAACGTTATACGTTATATAGTAATAGTATATAACGTTATACGTTATATAGTAATAGTATATAACGATATACGCTATATAGTAATAGTATATAACGTTATGCGTTATATAGTAATAGTATATAACGTTATACGATAGTACGGAATAGTATATATCGTTATACGTTATATAGTAATAGTATATAACATTATACGTTAGTACGTAATAATATACAACGTTATACGTGATATGGCAATACTATATAACGTTATACGTTATTACGTAATAGTATATAACGTTATACGTTATATAGTAATAGTATATAACGTTATACGTTATATAGTAATAGTATATAACGTTATACGTTATATAGTAATAGTATATAACGTTATACGTTAATACGTGATAGTATATATCGTTATACGTTATATAGTAATAGTATATAACGTTATACGTTATATAGTAATATTATATAACGTTATGCGTTATATAGTAATAGTATATAATGTTATACGATAGTACGAAATAGTATATATCGTTATGTGTTATATAGTAATAGTATATAACGTTATACGTTACATAGTAATAGTATATATCGTTATACGTTATATAGTAATAGTATATAACGTTATACGTTATATAGTAATAGTATATAACGTTATACGTTAATACGTAATAGTATATATCGTTATACGTTATATAGTATAAGTATATAACGTCATACGTTATATAGTAATAGTATATAACGTTATACGTTATATAGTAATATTACATAACGTTATGTGTTATATAGTAATAGTATATAACGTTATACGTTACATAGTAATAGTATATAACGTTATACGTTATATAGTAATGGTATATAACGTTATACGTTATATAGTAATATTATATAACGTTATGCGTTATATAGTAATAGTATATAACGTTATACGTTATATAGTAATAGTATATAACGTTATACGTTATATAGTAATAGTATATAACGTTATACGTTATATAGTAATAGTATATAACGTTATACGTTATATAGTAATAGTATATAACGTTATACGTTATATAGTAATAGTATATAACGTTATACGTTATATAGTAATAGTATATAACGTTATACGTTATATAGTAATAGTATATAACGTTATACGATAGTACGTAATAGTATATAACGTTATACGTTATATAGTAATAGTATATAACGTTATACGTTAATACGTAATAGTATATATCGTTATACGTTATATAGTAATAGTATATAACGTTATACGTTATACAGTAATAGTATATAACGTTATACGTTATATAGTAATAGTATATAACGTTATACGTTAATACGTGATAGTATATATCGTTATACGTTATATAGTAATAGTATATAACGTTATACGTTATATAGTAATATTATATAACGTTATGCGCTATATAGTAATAGTATATAACGTTATACGTTATATAGTAATAGTATATAACGTTATGCATTATACAGTAATAGTATATAACGTTATACGATAGTACGGAATAGTATATATCGTTATACGTTATATAGTAAAAGTATATAACGTTATACGTTATATAGTAATAGTATATAACGTTATACGTTATATAGTAATAGTACATAACGTTATACGTTAATACGTAATAGTATATATCGTTATACGTTATATAGTAATAGTACATAACGTTATGCGTTATATAGTAATAGTATATAACGTTATACGTTATATAGTAATAGTATATAACGTTATACGTTATATAGTAATAGTATATAACGTTATGCGTTAATACGTAATAGTATATATCGTCATACGTTATATAGTAATAGTATATAACGTTATACGTTATATAGTAATAGTATATAACGTTATACGTTATATAGTAATAGTATATAACGTTATACGTTATATAGTAATAGTATATAACGTTATACGTTAGTACGTAATAATATACAACGTTATACGTGATATGGCAATACTATATAACGTTATACGTTATTACGTAATACTATATAACGTTATACGTTATATAGTAACAGTATATATCGTTATACGTTATATAGTTATAGTATATAGCGATATATGTGACATCGTAATAGTATATAACGTTATACGTTAGTACGTAATAGTATATAACGTTATACGTTATATGGTAATACTATACAACGTTATACGTTATATAGTAATAGTATATAACGTTATACGTTATATAGTAATAGTATATAACGTTATACGTTAGTACGTAATAATATACAACGTTATACGTGATATGGCAATACTATATAACGTTATACGTTATTACGTAATAGTATATATCGTTATACGTTATATAGTAATAGTATATAACGTTATACGTTATATAGTAATAGTATATAACGTTATACGTTATATAGTAATAGTATATAACGTTATACGTTAATACGTAATAGTATATATCGTTATACGTTATACAGTAATAGTATATAACGTTATACGTTATATAGTAATAGTATATAACGTTATACGTTAATACGTGATAGTATATATCGTTATACGTTATATAGTAATAGTATATAACGTTATACGTTATATAGTAATATTATATAACGTTATGCGCTATATAGTAATAGTATATAACGTTATACGTTATATAGTAATAGTATATAACGTTATGCATTATACAGTAATAGTATATAACGTTATACGATAGTACGGAATAGTATATATCGTTATACGTTATATAGTAAAAGTATATAACGTTATACGTTATATAGTAATAGTATATAACGTTATACGTTATATAGTAATAGTACATAACGTTATACGTTAATACGTAATAGTATATATCGTTATACGTTATATAGTAATAGTACATAACGTTATGCGTTATATAGTAATAGTATATAACGTTATACGTTATATAGTAATAGTATATAACGTTATACGTTATATAGTAATAGTATATAACGTTATGCGTTAATACGTAATAGTATATATCGTCATACGTTATATAGTAATAGTATATAACGTTATACGTTATATAGTAATAGTATATAACGTTATACGTTATATAGTAATAGTATATAACGTTATACGTTATATAGTAATAGTATATAACGTTATACGTTAGTACGTAATAATATACAACGTTATACGTGATATGGCAATACTATATAACGTTATACGTTATTACGTAATACTATATAACGTTATACGTTATATAGTAACAGTATATATCGTTATACGTTATATAGTTATAGTATATAGCGATATATGTGACATCGTAATAGTATATAACGTTATACGTTAGTACGTAATAGTATATAACGTTATACGTTATATGGTAATACTATACAACGTTATACGTTATATAGTAATATTACATAACGTTATGTGTTATATAGTAATAGTATATAACGTTATACGTTACATAGTAATAGTATATAACGTTATACGTTATATAGTAATAGTATATAACGTTATACGTTATATAGTAATAGTATATAACGTTATACGTTATATAGTAATAGTATATAACGTTATACGTTATATAGTAATAGTATATAACGTTATACGTTATATAGTAATAGTATATAACGTTATACGTTAATACGTAATAGTATATATCGTTATACGTTATATAGTAATAGTATATAACGTTATACGTTATATAGTAATAGTATATAACGTTATACGTTAATACGTAATAGTATATATCGTTATACGTTATATAGTATTACTATATAACGTCATACGTTATATAGTAATAGTATATAACGTTATACGTTATATAGTAATATTACATAACGTTATGTGTTATATAGTAATAGTATATAACGTTATACGTTACATAGTAATAGTATATAACGTTATACGTTATATAGTAATGGTATATAACGTTATACGTTATATAGTAATATTATATAACGTTATGCGTTATATAGTAATAGTATATAACGTTATACGTTATATAGTAATAGTATATAACGTTATACGTTATATAGTAATAGTATATAACGTTATACGTTATATAGTAATAGTATATAACGTTATACGTTATATAGTAATAGTATATAACGTTATACGTTATATAGTAATAGTATATAACGTTATACGTTATATAGTAATAGTATATAACGTTATACGTTATATAGTAATAGTATATAACGTTATACGATAGTACGTAATAGTATATAACGTTATACGTTATATAGTAATAGTATATAACGTTATACGTTAATACGTAATAGTATATATCGTTATACGTTATATAGTAATAGTATATAACGTTATACGTTATACAGTAATAGTATATAACGTTATACGTTATATAGTAATAGTATATAACGTTATACGTTAATACGTGATAGTATATATCGTTATACGTTATATAGTAATAGTATATAACGTTATACGTTATATAGTAATATTATATAACGTTATGCGCTATATAGTAATAGTATATAACGTTATACGTTATATAGTAATAGTATATAACGTTATGCATTATACAGTAATAGTATATAACGTTATACGATAGTACGGAATAGTATATATCGTTATACGTTATATAGTAAAAGTATATAACGTTATACGTTATATAGTAATAGTATATAACGTTATACGTTATATAGTAATAGTACATAACGTTATACGTTAATACGTAATAGTATATATCGTTATACGTTATATAGTAATAGTACATAACGTTATGCGTTATATAGTAATAGTATATAACGTTATACGTTATATAGTAATAGTATATAACGTTATACGTTATATAGTAATAGTATATAACGTTATGCGTTAATACGTAATAGTATATATCGTCATACGTTATATAGTAATAGTATATAACGTTATACGTTATATAGTAATAGTATATAACGTTATACGTTATATAGTAATAGTATATAACGTTATACGTTATATAGTAATAGTATATAACGTTATACGTTAGTACGTAATAATATACAACGTTATACGTGATATGGCAATACTATATAACGTTATACGTTATTACGTAATACTATATAACGTTATACGTTATATAGTAACAGTATATATCGTTATACGTTATATAGTTATAGTATATAGCGATATATGTGACATCGTAATAGTATATAACGTTATACGTTAGTACGTAATAGTATATAACGTTATACGTTATATGGTAATACTATACAACGTTATACGTTATATAGTAATAGTATATAACGTTATACGTTATATAGTAATAGTATATAACGTTATACGTTAATACGTAATAGTATATATCGTTATACGTTATATAGTAATAGTATATAACGTTATACGTTATATAGTAATAGTATATAACGTTATACGTTATATAGTAATAGTATATAACGTTATACGTTATATAGTAATAGTATATAACGTTATACGTTAATACGTAATAGTATATATCGTTATACGTTATATAGTAATAGTATACAACGTTATACGTTATATAGTAATAGTATATAACGTTATACGTTATATAGTAATAGTATATAACGTTATACGTTATATAGTAATAGTATATAACGTTATACGTTATATAGTAATAGTATATAACGTTATACGTTAATACGTAATAGTATATATCGTTATACGTTATATAGTATAAGTATATAACGTCATACGTTATATAGTAATAGTATATAACGTTATACGTTATATAGTAATATTACATAACGTTATGTGTTATATAGTAATAGTATATAACGTTATACGTTACATAGTAATAGTATATAACGTTATACGTTATATAGTAATGGTATATAACGTTATACGTTATATAGTAATATTATATAACGTTATGCGTTATATAGTAATAGTATATAACGTTATACGTTATATAGTAATAGTATATAACGTTATACGTTATATAGTAATAGTATATAACGTTATACGTTATATAGTAATAGTATATAACGTTATACGTTATATAGTAATAGTATATAACGATATACGCTATATAGTAATAGTATATAACGTTATGCGTTATATAGTAATAGTATATAACGTTATACGATAGTACGGAATAGTATATATCGTTATACGTTATATAGTAATAGTATATAACATTATACGTTAGTACGTAATAATATACAACGTTATACGTGATATGGCAATACTATATAACGTTATACGTTATTACGTAATAGTATATAACGTTATACGTTATATAGTAATAGTATATAACGTTATACGTTATATAGTAATAGTATATAACGTTATACGTTATATAGTAATAGTATATAACGTTATACGTTAATACGTGATAGTATATATCGTTATACGTTATATAGTAATAGTATATAACGTTATACGTTATATAGTAATATTATATAACGTTATGCGTTATATAGTAATAGTATATAATGTTATACGATAGTACGAAATAGTATATATCGTTATGTGTTATATAGTAATAGTATATAACGTTATACGTTACATAGTAATAGTATATATCGTTATACGTTATATAGTAATAGTATATAACGTTATACGTTATATAGTAATAGTATATAACGTTATACGTTAATACGTAATAGTATATATCGTTATACGTTATATAGTATAAGTATATAACGTCATACGTTATATAGTAATAGTATATAACGTTATACGTTATATAGTAATATTACATAACGTTATGTGTTATATAGTAATAGTATATAACGTTATACGTTACATAGTAATAGTATATAACGTTATACGTTATATAGTAATGGTATATAACGTTATACGTTATATAGTAATATTATATAACGTTATGCGTTATATAGTAATAGTATATAACGTTATACGTTATATAGTAATAGTATATAACGTTATACGTTATATAGTAATAGTATATAACGTTATACGTTATATAGTAATAGTATATAACGTTATACGTTATATAGTAATAGTATATAACGTTATACGTTATATAGTAATAGTATATAACGTTATACGTTATATAGTAATAGTATATAACGTTATACGTTATATAGTAATAGTATATAACGTTATACGATAGTACGTAATAGTATATAACGTTATACGTTATATAGTAATAGTATATAACGTTATACGTTAATACGTAATAGTATATATCGTTATACGTTATATAGTAATAGTATATAACGTTATACGTTATACAGTAATAGTATATAACGTTATACGTTATATAGTAATAGTATATAACGTTATACGTTAATACGTGATAGTATATATCGTTATACGTTATATAGTAATAGTATATAACGTTATACGTTATATAGTAATATTATATAACGTTATGCGCTATATAGTAATAGTATATAACGTTATACGTTATATAGTAATAGTATATAACGTTATGCATTATACAGTAATAGTATATAACGTTATACGATAGTACGGAATAGTATATATCGTTATACGTTATATAGTAAAAGTATATAACGTTATACGTTATATAGTAATAGTATATAACGTTATACGTTATATAGTAATAGTACATAACGTTATACGTTAATACGTAATAGTATATATCGTTATACGTTATATAGTAATAGTACATAACGTTATGCGTTATATAGTAATAGTATATAACGTTATACGTTATATAGTAATAGTATATAACGTTATACGTTATATAGTAATAGTATATAACGTTATGCGTTAATACGTAATAGTATATATCGTCATACGTTATATAGTAATAGTATATAACGTTATACGTTATATAGTAATAGTATATAACGTTATACGTTATATAGTAATAGTATATAACGTTATACGTTATATAGTAATAGTATATAACGTTATACGTTAGTACGTAATAATATACAACGTTATACGTGATATGGCAATACTATATAACGTTATACGTTATTACGTAATACTATATAACGTTATACGTTATATAGTAACAGTATATATCGTTATACGTTATATAGTTATAGTATATAGCGATATATGTGACATCGTAATAGTATATAACGTTATACGTTAGTACGTAATAGTATATAACGTTATACGTTATATGATAATACTATACAACGTTATACGTTATATAGTAATATTACATAACGTTATGTGTTATATAGTAATAGTATATAACGTTATACGTTACATAGTAATAGTATATAACGTTATACGTTATATAGTAATAGTATATAACGTTATACGTTATATAGTAATAGTATATAACGTTATACGTTATATAGTAATAGTATATAACGTTATACGTTATATAGTAATAGTATATAACGTTATACGTTATATAGTAATAGTATATAACGTTATACGTTAATACGTAATAGTATATATCGTTATACGTTATATAGTAATAGTATATAACGTTATACGTTATATAGTAATAGTATATAACGTTATACGTTAATACGTAATAGTATATATCGTTATACGTTATATAGTATAAGTATATAACGTCATACGTTATATAGTAATAGTATATAACGTTATACGTTATATAGTAATATTACATAACGTTATGTGTTATATAGTAATAGTATATAACGTTATACGTTACATAGTAATAGTATATAACGTTATACGTTATATAGTAATGGTATATAACGTTATACGTTATATAGTAATATTATATAACGTTATGCGTTATATAGTAATAGTATATAACGTTATACGTTATATAGTAATAGTATACAACGTTATACGTTATATAGTAATAGTATATAACGTTATACGTTATATAGTAATAGTATATAACGTTATACGTTATATAGTAATAGTATATAACGTTATACGTTATATAGTAATAGTATATAACGTTATACGTTATATAGTAATAGTATATAACGTTATACGTTATATAGTAATAGTATATAACGTTATACGATAGTACGTAATAGTATATAACGTTATACGTTATATAGTAATAGTATATAACGTTATACGTTAATACGTAATAGTATATATCGTTATACGTTATATAGTAATAGTATATAACGTTATACGTTATACAGTAATAGTATATAACGTTATACGTTATATAGTAATAGTATATAACGTTATACGTTAATACGTGATAGTATATATCGTTATACGTTATATAGTAATAGTATATAACGTTATACGTTATATAGTAATATTATATAACGTTATGCGCTATATAGTAATAGTATATAACGTTATACGTTATATAGTAATAGTATATAACGTTATGCATTATACAGTAATAGTATATAACGTTATACGATAGTACGGAATAGTATATATCGTTATACGTTATATAGTAAAAGTATATAACGTTATACGTTATATAGTAATAGTATATAACGTTATACGTTATATAGTAATAGTACATAACGTTATACGTTAATACGTAATAGTATATATCGTTATACGTTATATAGTAATAGTACATAACGTTATGCGTTATATAGTAATAGTATATAACGTTATACGTTATATAGTAATAGTATATAACGTTATACGTTATATAGTAATAGTATATAACGTTATGCGTTAATACGTAATAGTATATATCGTCATACGTTATATAGTAATAGTATATAACGTTATACGTTATATAGTAATAGTATATAACGTTATACGTTATATAGTAATAGTATATAACGTTATACGTTATATAGTAATAGTATATAACGTTATACGTTAGTACGTAATAATATACAACGTTATACGTGATATGGCAATACTATATAACGTTATACGTTATTACGTAATACTATATAACGTTATACGTTATTACGTAATACTATATAACGTTATACGTTATATAGTAACAGTATATATCGTTATACGTTATATAGTTATAGTATATAGCGATATATGTGACATCGTAATAGTATATAACGTTATACGTTAGTACGTAATAGTATATAACGTTATACGTTATATGGTAATACTATACAACGTTATACGTTATATAGTAATAGTATATATACGTTATATAGTAATAGTATATAACGTTATACGTTAATACGTAATAGTATATATCGTTATACGTTATATAGTAATAGTATATAACGTTATACGTTATATAGTAATAGTATATAACGTTATACGTTATATAGTAATAGTATATAACGTTATACGTTATATAGTAATAGTATATAACGTTATACGTTAATACGTAATAGTATATATCGTTATACGTTATATAGTAATAGTATACAACGTTATACGTTATATAGTAATAGTATATAACGTTATACGTTATATAGTAATAGTATATAACGTTATACGTTATATAGTAATAGTATATAACGTTATACGTTATATAGTAATAGTATATAACGTTATACGTTAATACGTAATAGTATATATCGTTATACGTTATATAGTATAAGTATATAACGTCATACGTTATATAGTAATAGTATATAACGTTATACGTTATATAGTAATATTACATAACGTTATGTGTTATATAGTAATAGTATATAACGTTATACGTTACATAGTAATAGTATATAACGTTATACGTTATATAGTAATGGTATATAACGTTATACGTTATATAGTAATATTATATAACGTTATGCGTTATATAGTAATAGTATATAACGTTATACGTTATATAGTAATAGTATATAACGTTATACGTTATATAGTAATAGTATATAACGTTATACGTTATATAGTAATAGTATATAACGTTATACGTTATATAGTAATAGTATATAACGATATACGCTATATAGTAATAGTATATAACGTTATGCGTTATATAGTAATAGTATATAACGTTATACGATAGTACGGAATAGTATATATCGTTATACGTTATATAGTAATAGTATATAACATTATACGTTAGTACGTAATAATATACAACGTTATACGTGATATGGCAATACTATATAACGTTATACGTTATTACGTAATAGTATATAACGTTATACGTTATATAGTAATAGTATATAACGTTATACGTTATATAGTAATAGTATATAACGTTATACGTTATATAGTAATAGTATATAACGTTATACGTTAATACGTGATAGTATATATCGTTATACGTTATATAGTAATAGTATATAACGTTATACGTTATATAGTAATATTATATAACGTTATGCGTTATATAGTAATAGTATATAATGTTATACGATAGTACGAAATAGTATATATCGTTATGTGTTATATAGTAATAGTATATAACGTTATACGTTATATAGTAATAGTATATATCGTTATACGTTATATAGTAATAGTATATAACGTTATACGTTATATAGTAATAGTATATAACGTTATACGTTAATACGTAATAGTATATATCGTTATACGTTATATACTATTACTATATAACGCATAACGTTATATACTATTACTATATAACGTTATACGTTATATAGTAATATTACATAACGTTATGTGTTATATAGTAATAGTATATAACGTTATACGTTACATAGTAATAGTATATAACGTTATACGTTATATAGTAATGGTATATAACGTTATACGTTATATAGTAATATTATATAACGTTATGCGTTATATAGTAATAGTATATAACGTTATACGTTATATAGTAATAGTATATAACGTTATACGTTATATAGTAATAGTATATAACGTTATACGTTATATAGTAATAGTATATAACGTTATACGTTATATAGTAATAGTATATAACGTTATACGTTATATAGTAATAGTATATAACGTTATACGTTATATAGTAATAGTATATAACGTTATACGTTATATAGTAATAGTATATAACGTTATACGATAGTACGTAATAGTATATAACGTTATACGTTATATAGTAATAGTATATAACGTTATACGTTAATACGTAATAGTATATATCGTTATACGTTATATAGTAATAGTATATAACGTTATACGTTATACAGTAATAGTATATAACGTTATACGTTATATAGTAATAGTATATAACGTTATACGTTAATACGTGATAGTATATATCGTTATACGTTATATAGTAATAGTATATAACGTTATACGTTATATAGTAATATTATATAACGTTATGCGCTATATAGTAATAGTATATAACGTTATACGTTATATAGTAATAGTATATAACGTTATGCATTATACAGTAATAGTATATAACGTTATACGATAGTACGGAATAGTATATATCGTTATACGTTATATAGTAAAAGTATATAACGTTATACGTTATATAGTAATAGTATATAACGTTATACGTTATATAGTAATAGTACATAACGTTATACGTTAATACGTAATAGTATATATCGTTATACGTTATATAGTAATAGTACATAACGTTATGCGTTATATAGTAATAGTATATAACGTTATACGTTATATAGTAATAGTATATAACGTTATACGTTATATAGTAATAGTATATAACGTTATGCGTTAATACGTAATAGTATATATCGTCATACGTTATATAGTAATAGTATATAACGTTATACGTTATATAGTAATAGTATATAACGTTATACGTTATATAGTAATAGTATATAACGTTATACGTTATATAGTAATAGTATATAACGTTATACGTTAGTACGTAATAATATACAACGTTATACGTGATATGGCAATACTATATAACGTTATACGTTATTACGTAATACTATATAACGTTATACGTTATATAGTAACAGTATATATCGTTATACGTTATATAGTTATAGTATATAGCGATATATGTGACATCGTAATAGTATATAACGTTATACGTTAGTACGTAATAGTATATAACGTTATACGTTATATGGTAATACTATACAACGTTATACGTTATATAGTAATAGTATATAACGTTATACGTTATATAGTAATAGTATATAACGTTATACGTTAGTACGTAATAATATACAACGTTATACGTGATATGGCAATACTATATAACGTTATACGTTATTACGTAATAGTATATATCGTTATACGTTATATAGTAATAGTATATAACGTTATACGTTATATAGTAATAGTATATAACGTTATACGTTATATAGTAATAGTATATAACGTTATACGTTAATACGTAATAGTATATATCGTTATACGTTATACAGTAATAGTATATAACGTTATACGTTATATAGTAATAGTATATAACGTTATACGTTAATACGTGATAGTATATATCGTTATACGTTATATAGTAATAGTATATAACGTTATACGTTATATAGTAATATTATATAACGTTATGCGCTATATAGTAATAGTATATAACGTTATACGTTATATAGTAATAGTATATAACGTTATGCATTATACAGTAATAGTATATAACGTTATACGATAGTACGGAATAGTATATATCGTTATACGTTATATAGTAAAAGTATATAACGTTATACGTTATATAGTAATAGTATATAACGTTATACGTTATATAGTAATAGTACATAACGTTATACGTTAATACGTAATAGTATATATCGTTATACGTTATATAGTAATAGTACATAACGTTATGCGTTATATAGTAATAGTATATAACGTTATACGTTATATAGTAATAGTATATAACGTTATACGTTATATAGTAATAGTATATAACGTTATGCGTTAATACGTAATAGTATATATCGTCATACGTTATATAGTAATAGTATATAACGTTATACGTTATATAGTAATAGTATATAACGTTATACGTTATATAGTAATAGTATATAACGTTATACGTTATATAGTAATAGTATATAACGTTATACGTTAGTACGTAATAATATACAACGTTATACGTGATATGGCAATACTATATAACGTTATACGTTATTACGTAATACTATATAACGTTATACGTTATATAGTAACAGTATATATCGTTATACGTTATATAGTTATAGTATATAGCGATATATGTGACATCGTAATAGTATATAACGTTATACGTTAGTACGTAATAGTATATAACGTTATACGTTATATGGTAATACTATACAACGTTATACGTTATATAGTAATATTACATAACGTTATGTGTTATATAGTAATAGTATATAACGTTATACGTTACATAGTAATAGTATATAACGTTATACGTTATATAGTAATAGTATATAACGTTATACGTTATATAGTAATAGTATATAACGTTATACGTTATATAGTAATAGTATATAACGTTATACGTTATATAGTAATAGTATATAACGTTATACGTTATATAGTAATAGTATATAACGTTATACGTTATATAGTAATAGTATATAACGTTATACGTTAATACGTAATAGTATATATCGTTATACGTTATATAGTAATAGTATATAACGTTATACGTTATATAGTAATAGTATATAACGTTATACGTTAATACGTAATAGTATATATCGTTATACGTTATATAGTATTACTATATAACGCATAACGTTATATAGTAATAGTATATAACGTTATACGTTATATAGTAATATTACATAACGTTATGTGTTATATAGTAATAGTATATAACGTTATACGTTACATAGTAATAGTATATAACGTTATACGTTATATAGTAATGGTATATAACGTTATACGTTATATAGTAATATTATATAACGTTATGCGTTATATAGTAATAGTATATAACGTTATACGTTATATAGTAATAGTATATAACGTTATACGTTATATAGTAATAGTATATAACGTTATACGTTATATAGTAATAGTATATAACGTTATACGTTATATAGTAATAGTATATAACGTTATACGTTATATAGTAATAGTATATAACGTTATACGTTATATAGTAATAGTATATAACGTTATACGTTATATAGTAATAGTATATAACGTTATATGTTATATAGTAATAGTATATAACGTTATACGATAGTACGTAATAGTATATAACGTTATACGTTATATAGTAATAGTATATAACGTTATACGTTAATACGTAATAGTATATATCGTTATACGTTATATAGTAATAGTATATAACGTTATACGTTATACAGTAATAGTATATAACGTTATACGTTATATAGTAATAGTATATAACGTTATACGTTAATACGTGATAGTATATATCGTTATACGTTATATAGTAATAGTATATAACGTTATACGTTATATAGTAATATTATATAACGTTATGCGCTATATAGTAATAGTATATAACGTTATACGTTATATAGTAATAGTATATAACGTTATGCATTATACAGTAATAGTATATAACGTTATACGATAGTACGGAATAGTATATATCGTTATACGTTATATAGTAAAAGTATATAACGTTATACGTTATATAGTAATAGTATATAACGTTATACGTTATATAGTAATAGTACATAACGTTATACGTTAATACGTAATAGTATATATCGTTATACGTTATATAGTAATAGTACATAACGTTATGCGTTATATAGTAATAGTATATAACGTTATACGTTATATAGTAATAGTATATAACGTTATACGTTATATAGTAATAGTATATAACGTTATGCGTTAATACGTAATAGTATATATCGTCATACGTTATATAGTAATAGTATATAACGTTATACGTTATATAGTAATAGTATATAACGTTATACGTTATATAGTAATAGTATATAACGTTATACGTTATATAGTAATAGTATATAACGTTATACGTTAGTACGTAATAATATACAACGTTATACGTGATATGGCAATACTATATAACGTTATACGTTATTACGTAATACTATATAACGTTATACGTTATATAGTAACAGTATATATCGTTATACGTTATATAGTTATAGTATATAGCGATATATGTGACATCGTAATAGTATATAACGTTATACGTTAGTACGTAATAGTATATAACGTTATACGTTATATGGTAATACTATACAACGTTATACGTTATATAGTAATAGTATATAACGTTATACGTTATATAGTAATAGTATATAACGTTATACGTTAGTACGTAATAATATACAACGTTATACGTGATATGGCAATACTATATAACGTTATACGTTATTACGTAATAGTATATATCGTTATACGTTATATAGTAATAGTATATAACGTTATACGTTATATAGTAATAGTATATAACGTTATACGTTATATAGTAATAGTATATAACGTTATACGTTAATACGTAATAGTATATATCGTTATACGTTATATAGTAATAGTATATAACGTTATACGTTATATAGTAATAGTATATAACGTTATACGTTATATAGTAATAGTATATAACGTTATACGTTATATAGTAATAGTATATAACGTTATACGTTAATACGTAATAGTATATATCGTTATACGTTATATAGTAATAGTATACAACGTTATACGTTATATAGTAATAGTATATAACGTTATACGTTATATAGTAATAGTATATAACGTTATACGTTATATAGTAATAGTATATAACGTTATACGTTATATAGTAATAGTATATAACGTTATACGTTAATACGTAATAGTATATATCGTTATACGTTATATAGTATAAGTATATAACGTCATACGTTATATAGTAATAGTATATAACGTTATACGTTATATAGTAATATTACATAACGTTATGTGTTATATAGTAATAGTATATAACGTTATACGTTACATAGTAATAGTATATAACGTTATACGTTATATAGTAATGGTATATAACGTTATACGTTATATAGTAATATTATATAACGTTATGCGTTATATAGTAATAGTATATAACGTTATACGTTATATAGTAATAGTATATAACGTTATACGATAGTACGGAATAGTATATATCGTTATACGTTATATAGTAATAGTATATAACGTTATACGTTAATACGTAATAGTATATATCGTTATACGTTATATAGTAATAGTATATAACGTTATACGTTATATAGTAATAGTATATATCGTTATACGTTATATAGTAATAGTATATAACGTTATACGTTATATAGTAATAGTATACAACGTTATACGTTATATAGTAATAGTATATAACGTTATACGTTATATAGTAATAGTATATAACGTTATACGTTATATAGTAATAGTATATAACGTTATACGTTATATAGTAATAGTATATAACGTTATACGTTAATACGTAATAGTATATATCGTTATACGTTATATAGTATAAGTATATAACGTCATACGTTATATAGTAATAGTATATATCGTTATACGTTATATAGTAAAAGTATATAACGTTATACGTTATATAGTAATAGTATATAACGTTATACGTTATATAGTAATAGTACATAACGTTATACGTTAATACGTAATAGTATATATCGTTATACGTTATATAGTAATAGTACATAACGTTATGCGTTATATAGTAATAGTATATAACGTTATACGTTATATAGTAATATTATATAACGTTATGCGTTATATAGTAATAGTATATAATGTTATACGATAGTACGAAATAGTATATATCGTTATACGTTATATAGTAATAGTATATAACGTTATGCGTTATATAGTAATAGTATATAATGTTATACGATAGTACGAAATAGTATATATCGTTATACGTTATATAGTAATAGTATATAACGTTATACGTTATATAGTAATAGTATATAACGTTATACGTTATATAGTAATATTATATAACGTTATGCGTTATATAGTAATAGTATATAACGTTATACGTTATATAGTAATAGTATATAACGTTATACGTTATATAGTAATAGTATATAACGTTATACGTTAGTACGTAATAATATACAACGTTATACGTGATATGGCAATACTATATAACGTTATACGTTATTACGTAATACTATATAACGTTATACGTTATTACGTAAAACTATATAACGTTATACGTTATATAGTAACAGTATATATCGTTATACGTTATATAGTTATAGTATATAGCGATATATGTGACATAGTAATAGTATATAACGTTATACTTTAGTACGTAATAGTATATAACGTTATACGTTATATAGTAATAGTATATAACGTTATACGTTATATAGTAACGGTATATAACGTTATACGTTATATAGTAATATTATATAACGTTATACGATAGTACGGAATAGTATATATCGTTATACGTTATATAGTAATAGTATATAACGTTATACGTTATATAGTAATAGTATATAACGTTATACGTTATATAGTAATAGTATATAACGTTATACGTTAATACGTAATAGTATATATCGTTATACGTTATATAGTATAAGTATATAACGTCATACGTTATATAGTAATAGTATATAACGTTATACGTTATATAGTAATATTACATAACGTTATGTGTTATATAGTAATAGTATATAACGTTATACGTTACATAGTAATAGTATATAACGTTATACGTTATATAGTAATGGTATATAACGTTATACGTTATATAGTAATATTATATAACGTTATGCGTTATATAGTAATAGTATATTACGTTATACGTTATATAGTAATAGTATATAACGTTATACGTTATATAGTAATAGTATATAACGTTATACGTTAATACGTGATAGTATATATCGTTATACGTTATATAGTAATAGTATATAACGTTATACGTTATATAGTAATATTATATAACGTTATGCGCTATATAGTAATAGTATATAACGTTATACGTTATATAGTAATAGTATATAACGTTATGCATTATACAGTAATAGTATATAACGTTATACGATAGTACGAAATAGTATATATCGTTATACGTTATATAGTAAAAGTATATAACGTTATACGTTATATAGTAATAGTATATAACGTTATACGTTATATAGTAATAGTACATAACGTTATACGTTAATACGTAATAGTATATATCGTTATACGTTATATAGTAATAGTATATAACGTTATGCGTTATATAGTAATAGTATATAACGTTATACGTTATATAGTATAAGTATATAACGTTATACGTTATATAGTAATAGTATATAACGTTATACGTTATATAGTAATATTATATAACGCATAACGTTATATAATATTACTATATAACGTATAACGTTATATACTATTACTATATAACGTTATACGTTATATAGTAATAGTATATAACGTTATACGTTATATAGTAATATTATATAACGTTATGCGTTATATAGTAATAGTATAGAACGTTATACGTTATATAGTAATAGTATATAACGTTATACGTTATATAGTAATAGTATATAACGTTATACGTTATATAGTAATAGTATATAACGTTATGCGTTAATACGTAATAGTATATATCGTCATACGTTATATAGTAATAGTATATAACGTTATACGTTATATAGTAATAGTATATAACGTTATACGTTATATAGTAATAGTATATAACGTTATACGTTATATAGAAATAGTATATAACGTTATACGTTAGTACGTAATAATATACAACGTTATACGTGATATGGCAATACTATATAACGTTATACGTTATTACGTAATACTATATAACGTTATACGTTATATAGTAACAGTATATATCGTTATACGTTATATAGTTATAGTATATAGCGATATATGTGACATCGTAATAGTATATAACGTTATACGTTAGTACGTAATAGTATATAACGTTATACGTTATATGGTAATACTATACAACGTTATACGTTATATAGTAATAGTATATAACGTTATACGTTATATAGTAATAGTATATAACGTTATACGTTAGTACGTAATAATATACAACGTTATACGTGATATGGCAATACTATATAACGTTATACGTTATTACGTAATAGTATATATCGTTATACGTTATATAGTAATAGTATATAACGTTATACGTTATATAGTAATAGTATATAACGTTATACGTTATATAGTAATAGTATATAACGTTATACGTTAATACGTAATAGTATATATCGTTATACGTTATATAGTAATAGTATATAACGTTATACGTTATATAGTAATAGTATATAACGTTATACGTTATATAGTAATAGTATATAACGTTATACGTTATATAGTAATAGTATATAACGTTATACGTTAATACGTAATAGTATATATCGTTATACGTTATATAGTAATAGTATATAACGTTATACGTTATATAGTAATAGTATATAACGTTATACGTTATATAGTAATAGTATATAACGTTATACGTTATATAGTAATAGTATATAACGTTATACGTTATATAGTAATAGTATATAACGTTATACGTTAGTACGTAATAATATACAACGTTATACGTGATATGGCAATACTATATAACGTTATACGTTATTACGTAATAGTATATATCGTTATACGTTATATAGTAATAGTATATAACGTTATACGTTATATAGTAATAGTATATAACGTTATACGTTATATAGTAATAGTATATAACGTTATACGTTAATACGTAATAGTATATATCGTTATACGTTATATAGTAATAGTATATAACGTTATACGTTATATAGTAATAGTATATAACGTTATACGTTAATACGTAATAGTATATATCGTTATACGTTATATAGTATAAGTATATAACGTCATACGTTATATAGTAATAGTATATAACGTTATACGTTATATAGTAATATTACATAACGTTATGTGTTATATAGTAATAGTATATAACGTTATACGTTACATAGTAATAGTATATAACGTTATACGTTATATAGTAATGGTATATAACGTTATACGTTATATAGTAATAGTATATAACGTTATACGATAGTACGGAATAGTATATATCGTTATACGTTATATAGTAAAAGTATATAACGTTATACGTTATATAGTAATAGTATATAACGTTATACGTTATATAGTAATAGTACATAACGTTATACGTTAATACGTAATAGTATATATCGTTATACGTTATATAGTAATAGTATATAACGTTATGCGTTATATAGTAATAGTATATAACGTTATACGTTATATAGTATAAGTATATAACGTTATACGTTATATAGTAATAGTATATAACGTTATACGTTATATAGTAATATTATATAACGCATAACGTTATATAATAATAGTATATAACGTTATACGTTATATAGTAATAGTATATAACGTTATACGTTATATAGTAATAGTATATAACGTTATACGTTATATAGTAATATTATATAACGTTATGCGTTATATAGTAATAGTATAGAACGTTATACGTTATATAGTAATAGTATATAACGTTATACGTTATATAGTAATAGTATATAACGTTATACGTTATATAGTAATAGTATATAACGTTATGCGTTAATACGTAATAGTATATATCGTCATACGTTATATAGTAATAGTATATAACGTTATACGTTATATAGTAATAGTATATAACGTTATACGTTATATAGTAATAGTATATAACGTTATACGTTATATAGAAATAGTATATAACGTTATACGTTAGTACGTAATAATATACAACGTTATACGTGATATGGCAATACTATATAACGTTATACGTTATTACGTAATACTATATAACGTTATACGTTATATAGTAACAGTATATATCGTTATACGTTATATAGTTATAGTATATAGCGATATATGTGACATCGTAATAGTATATAACGTTATACGTTAGTACGTAATAGTATATAACGTTATACGTTATATGGTAATACTATACAACGTTATACGTTATATAGTAATAGTATATAACGTTATACGTTATATAGTAATAGTATATAACGTTATACGTTAGTACGTAATAATATACAACGTTATACGTGATATGGCAATACTATATAACGTTATACGTTATTACGTAATAGTATATATCGTTATACGTTATATAGTAATAGTATATAACGTTATACGTTATATAGTAATAGTATATAACGTTATACGTTATATAGTAATAGTATATAACGTTATACGTTAATACGTAATAGTATATATCGTTATACGTTATATAGTAATAGTATATAACGTTATACGTTATATAGTAATAGTATATAACGTTATACGTTATATAGTAATAGTATATAACGTTATACGTTATATAGTAATAGTATATAACGTTATACGTTAATACGTAATAGTATATATCGTTATACGTTATATAGTAATAGTATATAACGTTATACGTTATATAGTAATAGTATATAACGTTATACGTTATATAGTAATAGTATATAACGTTATACGTTATATAGTAATAGTATATAACGTTATACGTTAGTACGTAATAATATACAACGTTATACGTGATATGGCAATACTATATAACGTTATACGTTATTACGTAATAGTATATATCGTTATACGTTATATAGTAATAGTATATAACGTTATACGTTATATAGTAATAGTATATAACGTTATACGTTATATAGTAATAGTATATAACGTTATACGTTAATACGTAATAGTATATATCGTTATACGTTATATAGTAATAGTATATAACGTTATACGTTATATAGTAATAGTATATAACGTTATACGTTAATACGTAATAGTATATATCGTTATACGTTATATAGTAATAGTATATAACGTTATACGTTATATAGTAATAGTATATAACGTTATACGTTATATAGTAATAGTATATAACGTTATACGTTATATAGTAATAGTATATAACGTTATACGTTAATACGTAATAGTATATATCGTTATACGTTATATAGTAATAGTATATAACGTTATACGTTATATAGTAATAGTATATAACGTTATACGTTATATAGTAATAGTATATAACGTTATACGTTATATAGTAATAGTATATAACGTTATACGTTATATAGTAATAGTATATAACGTTATACGTTAGTACGTAATAATATACAACGTTATACGTGATATGGCAATACTATATAACGTTATACGTTATTACGTAATAGTATATATCGTTATACGTTATATAGTAATAGTATATAACGTTATACGTTATATAGTAATAGTATATAACGTTATACGTTATATAGTAATAGTATATAACGTTATACGTTAATACGTAATAGTATATATCGTTATACGTTATATAGTAATAGTATATAACGTTATACGTTATATAGTAATAGTATATAACGTTATACGTTAATACGTAATAGTATATATCGTTATACGTTATATACTATTACTATATAACGCATAACGTTATATACTATTACTATATAACGTTATACGTTATATAGTAATATTACATAACGTTATGTGTTATATAGTAATAGTATATAACGTTATACGTTACATAGTAATAGTATATAACGTTATACGTTATATAGTAATGGTATATAACGTTATACGTTATATAGTAATATTATATAACGTTATGCGTTATATAGTAATAGTATATAACGTTATACGTTATATAGTAATAGTATATAACGTTATACGTTATATAGTAATAGTATATAACGTTATACGTTATATAGTAATAGTATATAACGTTATACGTTATATAGTAATAGTATATAACGTTATACGTTATATAGTAATAGTATATAACGTTATACGTTATATAGTAATAGTATATAACGTTATACGTTATATAGTAATAGTATATAACGTTATATGTTATATAGTAATAGTATATAACGTTATACGATAGTACGTAATAGTATATAACGTTATACGTTATATAGTAATAGTATATAACGTTATACGTTAATACGTAATAGTATATATCGTTATACGTTATATAGTAATAGTATATAACGTTATACGTTATACAGTAATAGTATATAACGTTATACGTTATATAGTAATAGTATATAACGTTATACGTTAATACGTGATAGTATATATCGTTATACGTTATATAGTAATAGTATATAACGTTATACGTTATATAGTAATATTATATAACGTTATGCGCTATATAGTAATAGTATATAACGTTATACGTTATATAGTAATAGTATATAACGTTATGCATTATACAGTAATAGTATATAACGTTATACGATAGTACGGAATAGTATATATCGTTATACGTTATATAGTAAAAGTATATAACGTTATACGTTATATAGTAATAGTATATAACGTTATACGTTATATAGTAATAGTACATAACGTTATACGTTAATACGTAATAGTATATATCGTTATACGTTATATAGTAATAGTACATAACGTTATGCGTTATATAGTAATAGTATATAACGTTATACGTTATATAGTAATAGTATATAACGTTATACGTTATATAGTAATAGTATATAACGTTATGCGTTAATACGTAATAGTATATATCGTCATACGTTATATAGTAATAGTATATAACGTTATACGTTATATAGTAATAGTATATAACGTTATACGTTATATAGTAATAGTATATAACGTTATACGTTATATAGTAATAGTATATAACGTTATACGTTAGTACGTAATAATATACAACGTTATACGTGATATGGCAATACTATATAACGTTATACGTTATTACGTAATACTATATAACGTTATACGTTATATAGTAACAGTATATATCGTTATACGTTATATAGTTATAGTATATAGCGATATATGTGACATCGTAATAGTATATAACGTTATACGTTAGTACGTAATAGTATATAACGTTATACGTTATATGGTAATACTATACAACGTTATACGTTAATACGTAATAGTATATATCGTTATACGTTATATAGTAATAGTATATAACGTTATACGTTATATAGTAATAGTATATAACGTTATACGTTATATAGTAATAGTATATAACGTTATACGTTATATAGTAATAGTATATAACGTTATACGTTAATACGTAATAGTATATATCGTTATACGTTATATAGTAATAGTATACAACGTTATACGTTATATAGTAATAGTATATAACGTTATACGTTATATAGTAATAGTATATAACGTTATACGTTATATAGTAATAGTATATAACGTTATACGTTATATAGTAATAGTATATAACGTTATACGTTAATACGTAATAGTATATATCGTTATACGTTATATAGTATAAGTATATAACGTCATACGTTATATAGTAATAGTATATAACGTTATACGTTATATAGTAATATTACATAACGTTATGTGTTATATAGTAATAGTATATAACGTTATACGTTACATAGTAATAGTATATAACGTTATACGTTATATAGTAATGGTATATAACGTTATACGTTATATAGTAATATTATATAACGTTATGCGTTATATAGTAATAGTATATAACGTTATACGTTATATAGTAATAGTATATAACGTTATACGATAGTACGGAATAGTATATATCGTTATACGTTATATAGTAATAGTATATAACATTATACGTTAGTACGTAATAATATACAACGTTATACGTGATATGGCAATACTATATAACGTTATACGTTATTACGTAATAGTATATAACGTTATACGTTATATAGTAATAGTATATAACGTTATACGTTATATAGTAATAGTATATAACGTTATACGTTATATAGTAATAGTATATAACGTTATACGTTAATACGTGATAGTATATATCGTTATACGTTATATAGTAATAGTATATAACGTTATACGTTATATAGTAATATTATATAACGTTATGCGTTATATAGTAATAGTATATAATGTTATACGATAGTACGAAATAGTATATATCGTTATGTGTTATATAGTAATAGTATATAACGTTATACGTTACATAGTAATAGTATATATCGTTATACGTTATATAGTAATAGTATATAACGTTATACGTTATATAGTAATAGTATATAACGTTATACGTTATATAGTAATAGTATATAACGTTATACGTTAATACGTGATAGTATATATCGTTATACGTTATATAGTAATAGTATATAACGTTATACGTTATATAGTAATATTATATAACGTTATGCGTTATATAGTAATAGTATATAACGTTATACGTTATATAGTAATATTATATAACGTTATGCGTTATATAGTAATAGTATATAATGTTATACGATAGTACGAAATAGTATATATCGTTATACGTTATATAGTAATAGTATATAACGTTATGCGTTATATAGTAATAGTATATAATGTTATACGATAGTACGAAATAGTATATATCGTTATACGTTATATAGTAATAGTATATAACGTTATACGTTATATAGTAATAGTATATAACGTTATACGTTATATAGTAATATTATATAACGTTATGCGTTATATAGTAATAGTATATAACGTTATACGTTATATAGTAATAGTATATAACGTTATACGTTATATAGTAATAGTATATAACGTTATACGTTAGTACGTAATAATATACAACGTTATACGTGATATGGCAATACTATATAACGTTATACGTTATTACGTAATACTATATAACGTTATACGTTATTACGTAAAACTATATAACGTTATACGTTATATAGTAACAGTATATATCGTTATACGTTATATAGTTATAGTATATAGCGATATATGTGACATAGTAATAGTATATAACGTTATACTTTAGTACGTAATAGTATATAACGTTATACGTTATATAGTAATAGTATATAACGTTATACGTTATATAGTAACGGTATATAACGTTATACGTTATATAGTAATATTATATAACGTTATACGATAGTACGGAATAGTATATATCGTTATACGTTATATAGTAATAGTATATAACGTTATACGTTATATAGTAATAGTATATAACGTTATACGTTATATAGTAATAGTATATAACGTTATACGTTAATACGTAATAGTATATATCGTTATACGTTATATACTATTACTATATAACGCATAACGTTATATAGTAATAGTATATAACGTTATACGTTACATAGTAATAGTATATAACGTTATACGTTATATAGTAATAGTATATAACGTTATACGTTATATAGTAATAGTATATAACGTTATACGTTATATAGTAATAGTATATAACGTTATACGTTATATAGTAATAGTATATAACGTTATACGTTATATAGTAATAGTATATAACGTTATACGTTATATAGTAATAGTATATAACGTTATACGTTAATACGTAATAGTATATATCGTTATACGTTATATAGTAATAGTATATAACGTTATACGTTATATAGTAATAGTATATAACGTTATACGTTAATACGTAATAGTATATATCGTTATACGTTATATAGTATAAGTATATAACGTCATACGTTATATAGTAATAGTATATAACGTTATACGTTATATAGTAATATTACATAACGTTATGTGTTATATAGTAATAGTATATAACGTTATACGTTACATAGTAATAGTATATAACGTTATACGTTATATAGTAATGGTATATAACGTTATACGTTATATAGTAATATTATATAACGTTATGCGTTATATAGTAATAGTATATAACGTTATACGTTATATAGTAATAGTATATAACGTTATACGTTATATAGTAATAGTATATAACGTTATACGTTATATAGTAATAGTATATAACGTTATACGTTATATAGTAATAGTATATAACGTTATACGTTATATAGTAATAGTATATAACGTTATACGTTATATAGTAATAGTATATAACGTTATACGTTATATAGTAATAGTATATAACGTTATATGTTATATAGTAATAGTATATAACGTTATACGATAGTACGTAATAGTATATAACGTTATACGTTATATAGTAATAGTATATAACGTTATACGTTAATACGTAATAGTATATATCGTTATACGTTATATAGTAATAGTATATAACGTTATACGTTATACAGTAATAGTATATAACGTTATACGTTATATAGTAATAGTATATAACGTTATACGTTAATACGTGATAGTATATATCGTTATACGTTATATAGTAATAGTATATAACGTTATACGTTATATAGTAATATTATATAACGTTATGCGCTATATAGTAATAGTATATAACGTTATACGTTATATAGTAATAGTATATAACGTTATGCATTATACAGTAATAGTATATAACGTTATACGATAGTACGGAATAGTATATATCGTTATACGTTATATAGTAAAAGTATATAACGTTATACGTTATATAGTAATAGTATATAACGTTATACGTTATATAGTCATAGTACATAACGTTATACGTTAATACGTAATAGTATATATCGTTATACGTTATATAGTAATAGTACATAACGTTATGCGTTATATAGTAATAGTATATAACGTTATACGTTATATAGTAATAGTATATAACGTTATACGTTATATAGTAATAGTATATAACGTTATGCGTTAATACGTAATAGTATATATCGTCATACGTTATATAGTAATAGTATATAACGTTATACGTTATATAGTAATAGTATATAACGTTATACGTTATATAGTAATAGTATATAACGTTATACGTTATATAGTAATAGTATATAACGTTATACGTTAGTACGTAATAATATACAACGTTATACGTGATATGGCAATACTATATAACGTTATACGTTATTACGTAATACTATATAACGTTATACGTTATATAGTAACAGTATATATCGTTATACGTTATATAGTTATAGTATATAGCGATATATGTGACATCGTAATAGTATATAACGTTATACGTTAGTACGTAATAGTATATAACGTTATACGTTATATGGTAATACTATACAACGTTATACGTTATATAGTAATAGTATATAACGTTATACGTTATATAGTAATAGTATATAACGTTATACGTTAGTACGTAATAATATACAACGTTATACGTGATATGGTAATACTATATAACGTTATACGTTATTACGTAATAGTATATATCGTTATACGTTATATAGTAATAGTATATAACGTTATACGTTATATAGTAATAGTATATAACGTTATACGTTATATAGTAATAGTATATAACGTTATACGTTAATACGTAATAGTATATATCGTTATACGTTATATAGTAATAGTATATAACGTTATACGTTATATAGTAATAGTATATAACGTTATACGTTATATAGTAATAGTATATAACGTTATACGTTATATAGTAATAGTATATAACGTTATACGTTAATACGTAATAGTATATATCGTTATACGTTATATAGTAATAGTATACAACGTTATACGTTATATAGTAATAGTATATAACGTTATACGTTATATAGTAATAGTATATAACGTTATACGTTATATAGTAATAGTATATAACGTTATACGTTATATAGTAATAGTATATAACGTTATACGTTAATACGTAATAGTATATATCGTTATACGTTATATAGTATAAGTATATAACGTCATACGTTATATAGTAATAGTATATAACGTTATACGTTATATAGTAATATTACATAACGTTATGTGTTATATAGTAATAGTATATAACGTTATACGTTACATAGTAATAGTATATAACGTTATACGTTATATAGTAATGGTATATAACGTTATACGTTATATAGTAATATTATATAACGTTATGCGTTATATAGTAATAGTATATAACGTTATACGTTATATAGTAATAGTATATAACGTTATACGATAGTACGGAATAGTATATATCGTTATACGTTATATAGTAATAGTATATAACATTATACGTTAGTACGTAATAATATACAACGTTATACGTGATATGGCAATACTATATAACGTTATACGTTATTACGTAATAGTATATAACGTTATACGTTATATAGTAATAGTATATAACGTTATACGTTATATAGTAATAGTATATAACGTTATACGTTATATAGTAATAGTATATAACGTTATACGTTAATACGTGATAGTATATATCGTTATACGTTATATAGTAATAGTATATAACGTTATACGTTATATAGTAATATTATATAACGTTATGCGTTATATAGTAATAGTATATAATGTTATACGATAGTACGAAATAGTATATATCGTTATGTGTTATATAGTAATAGTATATAACGTTATACGTTACATAGTAATAGTATATATCGTTATACGTTATATAGTAATAGTATATAACGTTATACGTTATATAGTAATAGTATATAACGTTATACGTTATATAGTAATAGTATATAACGTTATACGTTAATACGTGATAGTATATATCGTTATACGTTATATAGTAATAGTATATAACGTTATACGTTATATAGTAATATTATATAACGTTATGCGTTATATAGTAATAGTATATAACGTTATACGTTATATAGTAATATTATATAACGTTATGCGTTATATAGTAATAGTATATAATGTTATACGATAGTACGAAATAGTATATATCGTTATACGTTATATAGTAATAGTATATAACGTTATGCGTTATATAGTAATAGTATATAATGTTATACGATAGTACGAAATAGTATATATCGTTATACGTTATATAGTAATAGTATATAACGTTATACGTTATATAGTAATAGTATATAACGTTATACGTTATATAGCAATATTATATAACGTTATGCGTTATATAGTAATAGTATATAACGTTATACGTTATATAGTAATAGTATATAACGTTATACGTTATATAGTAATAGTATATAACGTTATACGTTAGTACGTAATAATATACAACGTTATACGTGATATGGCAATACTATATAACGTTATACGTTATTACGTAATACTATATAACGTTATACGTTATTACGTAAAACTATATAACGTTATACGTTATATAGTAACAGTATATATCGTTATACGTTATATAGTTATAGTATATAGCGATATATGTGACATAGTAATAGTATATAACGTTATACTTTAGTACGTAATAGTATATAACGTTATACGTTATATAGTAATAGTATATAACGTTATACGTTATATAGTAACGGTATATAACGTTATACGTTATATAGTAATATTATATAACGTTATACGATAGTACGGAATAGTATATATCGTTATACGTTATATAGTAATAGTATATAACGTTATACGTTATATAGTAATAGTATATAACGTTATACGTTATATAGTAATAGTATATAACGTTATACGTTAATACGTAATAGTATATATCGTTATACGTTATATAGTATAAGTATATAACGTCATACGTTATATAGTAATAGTATATAACGTTATACGTTACATAGTAATAGTATATAACGTTATACGTTATATAGTAATAGTATATAACGTTATACGTTATATAGTAATAGTATATAACGTTATACGTTATATAGTAATAGTATATAACGTTATACGTTATATAGTAATAGTATATAACGTTATACGTTATATAGTAATAGTATATAACGTTATACGTTATATAGTAATAGTATATAACGTTATACGTTAATACGTAATAGTATATATCGTTATACGTTATATAGTAATAGTATATAACGTTATACGTTATATAGTAATAGTATATAACGTTATACGTTAATACGTAATAGTATATATCGTTATACGTTATATACTATTACTATATAACGCATAACGTTATATACTATTACTATATAACGTTATACGTTATATAGTAATATTACATAACGTTATGTGTTATATAGTAATAGTATATAACGTTATACGTTACATAGTAATAGTATATAACGTTATACGTTATATAGTAATGGTATATAACGTTATACGTTATATAGTAATATTATATAACGTTATGCGTTATATAGTAATAGTATATAACGTTATACGTTATATAGTAATAGTATATAACGTTATACGTTATATAGTAATAGTATATAACGTTATACGTTATATAGTAATAGTATATAACGTTATACGTTATATAGTAATAGTATATAACGTTATACGTTATATAGTAATAGTATATAACGTTATACGTTATATAGTAATAGTATATAACGTTATACGTTATATAGTAATAGTATATAACGTTATATGTTATATAGTAATAGTATATAACGTTATACGATAGTACGTAATAGTATATAACGTTATACGTTATATAGTAATAGTATATAACGTTATACGTTAATACGTAATAGTATATATCGTTATACGTTATATAGTAATAGTATATAACGTTATACGTTATACAGTAATAGTATATAACGTTATACGTTATATAGTAATAGTATATAACGTTATACGTTAATACGTAATAGTATATATCGTTATACGTTATATAGTAATAGTATATAACGTTATACGTTATATAGTAATATTATATAACGTTATGCGCTATATAGTAATAGTATATAACGTTATACGTTATATAGTAATAGTATATAACGTTATGCATTATACAGTAATAGTATATAACGTTATACGATAGTACGGAATAGTATATATCGTTATACGTTATATAGTAAAAGTATATAACGTTATACGTTAATACGTGATAGTATATATCGTTATACGTTATATAGTAATAGTATATAACGTTATACGTTAATACGTAATAGTATATATCGTTATACGTTATATAGTAATAGTACATAACGTTATGCGTTATATAGTAATAGTATATAACGTTATACGTTATATAGTAATACTATATAACGTTAAACGTTATATAGTAATAGTATATAACGTTATGCGTTAATACGTAATAGTATATATCGTCATACGTTATATAGTAATAGTATATAACGTTATACGTTATATAGTAATAGTATATAACGTTATACGTTATATAGTAATAGTATATAACGTTATACGTTATATAGTAATAGTATATAACGTTATACGTTAGTACGTAATAATATACAACGTTATACGTGATATGGCAATACTATATAACGTTATACGTTATTACGTAATACTATATAACGTTATACGTTATATAGTAACAGTATATATCGTTATACGTTATATAGTTATAGTATATAGCGATATATGTGACATCGTAATAGTATATAACGTTATACGTTAGTACGTAATAGTATATAACGTTATACGTTATATGGTAATACTATACAACGTTATACGTTATATAGTAATAGTATATAACGTTATACGTTATATAGTAATAGTATATAACGTTATACGTTAGTACGTAATAATATACAACGTTATACGTGATATGGCAATACTATATAACGTTATACGTTATTACGTAATAGTATATATCGTTATACGTTATATAGTAATAGTATATAACGTTATACGTTATATAGTAATAGTATATAACGTTATACGTTATATAGTAATAGTATATAACGTTATACGTTAATACGTAATAGTATATATCGTTATACGTTATATAGTAATAGTATATAACGTTATACGTTATATAGTAATAGTATATAACGTTATACGTTATATAGTAATAGTATATAACGTTATACGTTATATAGTAATAGTATATAACGTTATACGTTAATACGTAATAGTATATATCGTTATACGTTATATAGTAATAGTATACAACGTTATACGTTATATAGTAATAGTATATAACGTTATACGTTATATAGTAATAGTATATAACGTTATACGTTATATAGTAATAGTATATAACGTTATACGTTATATAGTAATAGTATATAACGTTATACGTTAATACGTAATAGTATATATCGTTATACGTTATATAGTATAAGTATATAACGTCATACGTTATATAGTAATAGTATATAACGTTATACGTTATATAGTAATATTACATAACGTTATGTGTTATATAGTAATAGTATATAACGTTATACGTTACATAGTAATAGTATATAACGTTATACGTTATATAGTAATGGTATATAACGTTATACGTTATATAGTAATATTATATAAGGTTATGCGTTATATAGTAATATTATATAACGTTATACGTTATATAGTAATAGTATATAACGTTATGCGATAGTACGGAATAGTATATATCGTTATACGTTATATAGTAATAGTATATAACATTATACGTTAGTACGTAATAATATACAACGTTATACGTGATATGGCAATACTATATAACGTTATACGTTATTACGTAATAGTATATAACGTTATACGTTATATAGTAATAGTATATAACGTTATACGTTATATAGTAATAGTATATAACGTTATACGTTATATAGTAATAGTATATAACGTTATACGTTAATACGTGATAGTATATATCGTTATACGTTATATAGTAATAGTATATAACGTTATACGTTATATAGTAATATTATATAACGTTATGCGTTATATAGTAATAGTATATAATGTTATACGATAGTACGAAATAGTATATATCGTTATGTGTTATATAGTAATAGTATATAACGTTATACGTTACATAGTAATAGTATATATCGTTATACGTTATATAGTAATAGTATATAACGTTATACGTTATATAGTAATAGTATATAACGTTATACGTTATATAGTAATAGTATATAACGTTATACGTTAATACGTGATAGTATATATCGTTATACGTTATATAGTAATAGTATATAACGTTATACGTTATATAGTAATATTATATAACGTTATGCGTTATATAGTAATAGTATATAACGTTATACGTTATATAGTAATATTATATAACGTTATGCGTTATATAGTAATAGTATATAATGTTATACGATAGTACGAAATAGTATATATCGTTATACGTTATATAGTAATAGTATATAACGTTATGCGTTATATAGTAATAGTATATAATGTTATACGATAGTACGAAATAGTATATATCGTTATACGTTATATAGTAATAGTATATAACGTTATACGTTATATAGTAATAGTATATAACGTTATACGTTATATAGTAATATTATATAACGTTATGCGTTATATAGTAATAGTATATAACGTTATACGTTATATAGTAATAGTATATAACGTTATACGTTATATAGTAATAGTATATAACGTTATACGTTAGTACGTAATAATATACAACGTTATACGTGATATGGCAATACTATATAACGTTATACGTTATTACGTAATACTATATAACGTTATACGTTATTACGTAAAACTATATAACGTTATACGTTATATAGTAACAGTATATATCGTTATACGTTATATAGTTATAGTATATAGCGATATATGTGACATAGTAATAGTATATAACGTTATACTTTAGTACGTAATAGTATATAACGTTATACGTTATATAGTAATAGTATATAACGTTATACGTTATATAGTAACGGTATATAACGTTATACGTTATATAGTAATATTATATAACGTTATACGATAGTACGGAATAGTATATATCGTTATACGTTATATAGTAATAGTATATAACGTTATACGTTATATAGTAATAGTATATAACGTTATACGTTATATAGTAATAGTATATAACGTTATACGTTAATACGTAATAGTATATATCGTTATACGTTATATAGTATAAGTATATAACGTCATACGTTATATAGTAATAGTATATAACGTTATACGTTATATAGTAATATTACATAACGTTATGTGTTATATAGTAATAGTATATAACGTTATACGTTACATAGTAATAGTATATAACGTTATACGTTATATAGTAATGGTATATAACGTTATACGTTATATAGTAATATTATATAACGTTATGCGTTATATAGTAATAGTATATTACGTTATACGTTATATAGTAATAGTATATAACGTTATACGTTATATAGTAATAGTATATAACGTTATACGTTAATACGTGATAGTATATATCGTTATACGTTATATAGTAATAGTATATAACGTTATACGTTATATAGTAATATTATATAACGTTATGCGCTATATAGTAATAGTATATAACGTTATACGTTATATAGTAATAGTATATAACGTTATGCATTATACAGTAATAGTATATAACGTTATACGATAGTACGGAATAGTATATATCGTTATACGTTATATAGTAATATTATATAACGTTATGCGTTATATAGTAATAGTATATAACGTTATACGTTATATAGTAATAGTATATAACGTTATACGTTATATAGTAATAGTATATAACGTTATACGTTAGTACGTAATAATATACAACGTTATACGTGATATGGCAATACTATATAACGTTATACGTTATTACGTAATACTATATAACGTTATACGTTATTACGTAAAACTATATAACGTTATACGTTATATAGTAACAGTATATATCGTTATACGTTATATAGTTATAGTATATAGCGATATATGTGACATAGTAATAGTATATAACGTTATACTTTAGTACGTAATAGTATATAACGTTATACGTTATATAGTAATAGTATATAACGTTATACGTTATATAGTAACGGTATATAACGTTATACGTTATATAGTAATATTATATAACGTTATACGATAGTACGGAATAGTATATATCGTTATACGTTATATAGTAATAGTATATAACGTTATACGTTATATAGTAATAGTATATAACGTTATACGTTATATAGTAATAGTATATAACGTTATACGTTAATACGTAATAGTATATATCGTTATACGTTATATACTATTACTATATAACGCATACGTTATATAGTAATAGTATATAACGTTATACGTTATATAGTAATATTACATAACGTTATGTGTTATATAGTAATAGTATATAACGTTATACGTTACATAGTAATAGTATATAACGTTATACGTTATATAGTAATGGTATATAACGTTATACGTTATATAGTAATATTATATAACGTTATGCGTTATATAGTAATAGTATATTACGTTATACGTTATATAGTAATAGTATATAACGTTATACGTTATATAGTAATAGTATATAACGTTATACGTTAATACGTGATAGTATATATCGTTATACGTTATATAGTAATAGTATATAACGTTATACGTTATATAGTAATATTATATAACGTTATGCGCTATATAGTAATAGTATATAACGTTATACGTTATATAGTAATAGTATATAACGTTATGCATTATACAGTAATAGTATATAACGTTATACGATAGTACGGAATAGTATATATCGTTATACGTTATATAGTAAAAGTATATAACGTTATACGTTATATAGTAATAGTATATAACGTTATACGTTATATAGTAATAGTACATAACGTTATACGTTAATACGTAATAGTATATATCGTTATACGTTATATAGTAATAGTATATAACGTTATGCGTTATATAGTAATAGTATATAACGTTATACGTTATATAGTATAAGTATATAACGTTATACGTTATATAGTAATAGTATATAACGTTATACGTTATATAGTAATATTATATAACGCATAACGTTATATAATAATAGTATATAACGTTATACGTTATATAGTAATAGTATATAACGTTATACGTTATATAGTAATAGTATATAACGTTATACGTTATATAGTAATATTATATAACGTTATGCGTTATATAGTAATAGTATAGAACGTTATACGTTATATAGTAATAGTATATAACGTTATACGTTATATAGTAATAGTATATAACGTTATACGTTATATAGTAATAGTATATAACGTTATGCGTTAATACGTAATAGTATATATCGTCATACGTTATATAGTAATAGTATATAACGTTATACGTTATATAGTAATAGTATATAACGTTATACGTTATATAGTAATAGTATATAACGTTATACGTTATATAGTAATAGTATATAACGTTATACGTTAGTACGTAATAATATACAACGTTATACGTGATATGGCAATACTATATAACGTTATACGTTATTACGTAATACTATATAACGTTATACGTTATATAGTAACAGTATATATCGTTATACGTTATATAGTTATAGTATATAGCGATATATGTGACATCGTAATAGTATATAACGTTATACGTTAGTACGTAATAGTATATAACGTTATACGTTATATGGTAATACTATACAACGTTATACGTTATATAGTAATAGTATATAACGTTATACGTTATATAGTAATAGTATATAACGTTATACGTTAGTACGTAATAATATACAACGTTATACGTGATATGGCAATACTATATAACGTTATACGTTATTACGTAATAGTATATATCGTTATACGTTATATAGTAATAGTATATAACGTTATACGTTATATAGTAATAGTATATAACGTTATACGTTATATAGTAATAGTATATAACGTTATACGTTAATACGTAATAGTATATATCGTTATACGTTATATAGTAATAGTATATAACGTTATACGTTATATAGTAATAGTATATAACGTTATACGTTATATAGTAATAGTATATAACGTTATACGTTATATAGTAATAGTATATAACGTTATACGTTAATACGTAATAGTATATATCGTTATACGTTATATAGTAATAGTATATAACGTTATACGTTATATAGTAATAGTATATAACGTTATACGTTATATAGTAATAGTATATAACGTTATACGTTATATAGTAATAGTATATAACGTTATACGTTATATAGTAATAGTATATAACGTTATACGTTAGTACGTAATAATATACAACGTTATACGTGATATGGCAATACTATATAACGTTATACGTTATTACGTAATAGTATATATCGTTATACGTTATATAGTAATAGTATATAACGTTATACGTTATATAGTAATAGTATATAACGTTATACGTTATATAGTAATAGTATATAACGTTATACGTTAATACGTAATAGTATATATCGTTATACGTTATATAGTAATAGTATATAACGTTATACGTTATATAATAATAGTATATAACGTTATACGTTATATAGTAATATTATATAACGTTATGCGTCATATAGTAATAGTATATAACGTTATACGTTATATAGTAATAGTATATAACGTTATACGTTAATACGTGATAGTATATATCGTTATACGTTATATAGTAATAGTATATAACGTTATACGTTATATAGTAATATTATATAACGTTATGCGTTATATAGTAATAGTATATAACGTTATACGTTATATAGTAATATTATATAACGTTATGCGTTATATAGTAATAGTATATAATGTTATACGATAGTACGAAATAGTATATATCGTTATACGTTATATAGTAATAGTATATAACGTTATGCGTTATATAGTAATAGTATATAATGTTATACGATAGTACGAAATAGTATATATCGTTATACGTTATATAGTAATAGTATATAACGTTATACGTTATATAGTAATAGTATATAACGTTATACGTTATATAGTAATATTATATAACGTTATGCGTTATATAGTAATAGTATATAACGTTATACGTTATATAGTAATAGTATATAACGTTATACGTTATATAGTAATAGTATATAACGTTATACGTTAGTACGTAATAATATACAACGTTATACGTGATATGGCAATACTATATAACGTTATACGTTATTACGTAATACTATATAACGTTATACGTTATTACGTAAAACTATATAACGTTATACGTTATATAGTAACAGTATATATCGTTATACGTTATATAGTTATAGTATATAGCGATATATGTGACATAGTAATAGTATATAACGTTATACTTTAGTACGTAATAGTATATAACGTTATACGTTATATAGTAATAGTATATAACGTTATACGTTAAATAGTAATGGTATATAACGTTATACGTTATATAGTAATATTATATAACGTTATACGATAGTACGGAATAGTATATATCGTTATACGTTATATAGTAATAGTATATAACGTTATACGTTATATAGTAATAGTATATAACGTTATACGTTATATAGTAATAGTATATAACGTTATACGTTAATACGTAATAGTATATATCGTTATACGTTATATAGTATAAGTATATAACGTCATACGTTATATAGTAATAGTATATAACGTTATACGTTATATAGTAATATTACATAACGTTATGTGTTATATAGTAATAGTATATAACGTTATACGTTACATAGTAATAGTATATAACGTTATACGTTATATAGTAATGGTATATAACGTTATACGTTATATAGTAATATTATATAACGTTATGCGTTATATAGTAATAGTATATAACGTTATACGTTATATAGTAATAGTATATAACGTTATACGTTATATAGTAATAGTATATAACGTTATACGTTAATACGTGATAGTATATATCGTTATACGTTATATAGTAATAGTATATAACGTTATACGTTATATAGTAATATTATATAACGTTATGCGCTATATAGTAATAGTATATAACGTTATACGTTATATAGTAATAGTATATAACGTTATGCATTATACAGTAATAGTATATAACGTTATACGATAGTACGGAATAGTATATATCGTTATACGTTATATAGTAAAAGTATATAACGTTATACGTTATATAGTAATAGTATATAACGTTATACGTTATATAGTAATAGTACATAACGTTATACGTTAATACGTAATAGTATATATCGTTATACGTTATATAGTAATAGTATATAACGTTATGCGTTATATAGTAATAGTATATAACGTTATACGTTATATAGTATAAGTATATAACGTTATACGTTATATAGTAATAGTATATAACGTTATACGTTATATAGTAATATGATATAACGTTGTACGTTATATAATAATAGTATATAACGTTATACGTTATATAGTAATAGTATATAACGTTATACGTTATATAGTAATAGTATATAACGTTATACGTTATATAGTAATATTATATAACGTTATGCGTTATATAGTAATAGTATAGAACGTTATACGTTATATAGTAATAGTATATAACGTTATACGTTATATAGTAATAGTATATAACGTTATACGTTATATAGTAATAGTATATAACGTTATGCGTTAATACGTAATAGTATATATCGTCATACGTTATATAGTAATAGTATATAACGTTATACGTTATATAGTAATAGTATATAACGTTATACGTTATATAGTAATAGTATATAACGTTATACGTTATATAGTAATAGTATATAACGTTATACGTTAGTACGTAATAATATACAACGTTATACGTGATATGGCAATACTATATAACGTTATACGTTATTACGTAATACTATATAACGTTATACGTTATATAGTAACAGTATATATCGTTATACGTTATATAGTTATAGTATATAGCGATATATGTGACATCGTAATAGTATATAACGTTATACGTTAGTACGTAATAGTATATAACGTTATACGTTATATGGTAATACTATACAACGTTATACGTTATATAGTAATAGTATATAACGTTATACGTTATATAGTAATAGTATATAACGTTATACGTTAGTACGTAATAATATACAACGTTATACGTGATATGGCAATACTATATAACGTTATACGTTATTACGTAATAGTATATATCGTTATACGTTATATAGTAATAGTATATAACGTTATACGTTATATAGTAATAGTATATAACGTTATACGTTATATAGTAATAGTATATAACGTTATACGTTAACACGTAATAGTATATATCGTTATACGTTATATAGTAATAGTATATAACGTTATACGTTATATAGTAATAGTATATAACGTTATACGTTAATACGTGATAGTATATATCGTTATACGTTATATAGTAATAGTATATAACGTTATACGTTATATAGTAATATTATATAACGTTATGCGCTATATAGTAATAGTATATAACGTTATACGTTATATAGTAATAGTATATAACGTTATGCATTATACAGTAATAGTATATAACGTTATACGATAGTACGGAATAGTATATATCGTTATACGTTATATAGTAAAAGTATATAACGTTATACGTTATATAGTAATAGTATATAACGTTATACGTTATATAGTAATAGTACATAACGTTATACGTTAATACGTAATAGTATATATCGTTATACGTTATATAGTAATAGTATATAACGTTATGCGTTATATAGTAATAGTATATAACGTTATACGTTATATAGTATAAGTATATAACGTTATACGTTATATAGTAATAGTATATAACGTTATACGTTATATAGTAATATTATATAACGCATAACGTTATATAATAATAGTATATAACGTTATACGTTATATAGTAATAGTATATAACGTTATACGTTATATAGTAATAGTATATAACGTTATACGTTATATAGTAATATTATATAACGTTATGCGTTATATAGTAATAGTATAGAACGTTATACGTTATATAGTAATAGTATATAACGTTATACGTTATATAGTAATAGTATATAACGTTATACGTTATATAGTAATAGTATATAACGTTATGCGTTAATACGTAATAGTATATATCGTCATACGTTATATAGTAATAGTATATAACGTTATACGTTATATAGTAATAGTATATAACGTTATACGTTATATAGTAATAGTATATAACGTTATACGTTATATAGTAATAGTATATAACGTTATACGTTAGTACGTAATAATATACAACGTTATACGTGATATGGCAATACTATATAACGTTATACGTTATTACGTAATACTATATAACGTTATACGTTATATAGTAACAGTATATATCGTTATACGTTATATAGTTATAGTATATAGCGATATATGTGACATCGTAATAGTATATAACGTTATACGTTAGTACGTAATAGTATATAACGTTATACGTTATATGGTAATACTATACAACGTTATACGTTATATAGTAATAGTATATAACGTTATACGTTATATAGTAATAGTATATAACGTTATACGTTAGTACGTAATAATATACAACGTTATACGTGATATGGCAATACTATATAACGTTATACGTTATTACGTAATAGTATATATCGTTATACGTTATATAGTAATAGTATATAACGTTATACGTTATATAGTAATAGTATATAACGTTATACGTTATATAGTAATAGTATATAACGTTATACGTTAACACGTAATAGTATATATCGTTATACGTTATATAGTAATAGTATATAACGTTATACGTTATATAGTAATAGTATATAACGTTATACGTTATATAGTAATAGTATATAACGTTATACGTTATATAGTAATAGTATATAACGTTATACGTTAATACGTAATAGTATATATCGTTATACGTTATATAGTAATAGTATATAACGTTATACGTTATATAGTAATAGTATATAACGTTATACGTTATATAGTAATAGTATATAACGTTATACGTTAGTACGTAATAATATACAACGTTATACGTGATATGGCAATACTATATAACGTTATACGTTATTACGTAATAGTATATATCGTTATACGTTATATAGTAATAGTATATAACGTTATACGTTATATAGTAATAGTATATAACGTTATACGTTATATAGTAATAGTATATAACGTTATACGTTAATACGTAATAGTATATATCGTTATACGTTATATAGTAATAGTATATAACGTTATGCGTTATATAGTAATAGTATATAACGTTATACGTTATATAGTATAAGTATATAACGTTATACGTTATATAGTAATAGTATATAACGTTATACGTTATATAGTAATATTATATAACGCATAACGTTATATAATAATAGTATATAACGTTATACGTTATATAGTAATAGTATATAACGTTATACGTTATATAGTAATAGTATATAACGTTATACGTTATATAGTAATATTATATAACGTTATGCGTTATATAGTAATAGTATAGAACGTTATACGTTATATAGTAATAGTATATAACGTTATACGTTATATAGTAATAGTATATAACGTTATACGTTATATAGTAATAGTATATAACGTTATGCGTTAATACGTAATAGTATATATCGTCATACGTTATATAGTAATAGTATATAACGTTATACGTTATATAGTAATAGTATATAACGTTATACGTTATATAGTAATAGTATATAACGTTATACGTTATATAGTAATAGTATATAACGTTATACGTTAGTACGTAATAATATACAACGTTATACGTGATATGGCAATACTATATAACGTTATACGTTATTACGTAATACTATATAACGTTATACGTTATATAGTAACAGTATATATCGTTATACGTTATATAGTTATAGTATATAGCGATATATGTGACATCGTAATAGTATATAACGTTATACGTTAGTACGTAATAGTATATAACGTTATACGTTATATGGTAATACTATACAACGTTATACGTTATATAGTAATAGTATATAACGTTATACGTTATATAGTAATAGTATATAACGTTATACGTTAGTACGTAATAATATACAACGTTATACGTGATATGGCAATACTATATAACGTTATACGTTATTACGTAATAGTATATATCGTTATACGTTATATAGTAATAGTATATAACGTTATACGTTATATAGTAATAGTATATAACGTTATACGTTATATAGTAATAGTATATAACGTTATACGTTAATACGTAATAGTATATATCGTTATACGTTATATAGTAATAGTATATAACGTTATACGTTATATAGTAATAGTATATAACGTTATACGTTATATAGTAATAGTATATAACGTTATACGTTATATAGTAATAGTATATAACGTTATACGTTAATACGTAATAGTATATATCGTTATACGTTATATAGTAATAGTATATAACGTTATACGTTATATAGTAATAGTATATAACGTTATACGTTATATAGTAATAGTATATAACGTTATACGTTAGTACGTAATAATATACAACGTTATACGTGATATGGCAATACTATATAACGTTATACGTTATTACGTAATAGTATATATCGTTATACGTTATATAGTAATAGTATATAACGTTATACGTTATATAGTAATAGTATATAACGTTATACGTTATATAGTAATAGTATATAACGTTATACGTTAATACGTAATAGTATATATCGTTATACGTTATATAGTAATAGTATATAACGTTATACGTTATATAATAATAGTATATAACGTTATACGTTATATAGTAATATTATATATCGTTATGCGTCATATAGTAATAGTATATAACGTTATACGTTATATAGTAATAGTATATAACGTTATACGTTAATACGTGATAGTATATATCGTTATACGTTATATAGTAATAGTATATAACGTTATACGTTATATAGTAATATTATATAACGTTATGCGTTATATAGTAATAGTATATAACGTTATACGTTATATAGTAATATTATATAACGTTATGCGTTATATAGTAATAGTATATAATGTTATACGATAGTACGAAATAGTATATATCGTTATACGTTATATAGTAATAGTATATAACGTTATGCGTTATATAGTAATAGTATATAATGTTATACGATAGTACGAAATAGTATATATCGTTATACGTTATATAGTAATAGTATATAACGTTATACGTTATATAGTAATAGTATATAACGTTATACGTTATATAGTAATATTATATAACGTTATGCGTTATATAGTAATAGTATATAACGTTATACGTTATATAGTAATAGTATATAACGTTATACGTTATATAGTAATAGTATATAACGTTATACGTTAGTACGTAATAATATACAACGTTATACGTGATATGGCAATACTATATAACGTTATACGTTATTACGTAATACTATATAACGTTATACGTTATTACGTAAAACTATATAACGTTATACGTTATATAGTAACAGTATATATCGTTATACGTTATATAGTTATAGTATATAGCGATATATGTGACATAGTAATAGTATATAACGTTATACTTTAGTACGTAATAGTATATAACGTTATACGTTATATAGTAATAGTATATAACGTTATACGTTATATAGTAATGGTATATAACGTTATACGTTATATAGTAATATTATATAACGTTATACGATAGTACGGAATAGTATATATCGTTATACGTTATATAGTAATAGTATATAACGTTATACGTTATATAGTAATAGTATATAACGTTATACGTTATATAGTAATAGTATATAACGTTATACGTTAATACGTAATAGTATATATCGTTATACGTTATATAGTATAAGTATATAACGTCATACGTTATATAGTAATAGTATATAACGTTATACGTTATATAGTAATATTACATAACGTTATGTGTTATATAGTAATAGTATATAACGTTATACGTTACATAGTAATAGTATATAACGTTATACGTTATATAGTAATGGTATATAACGTTATACGTTATATAGTAATATTATATAACGTTATGCGTTATATAGTAATAGTATATAACGTTATACGTTATATAGTAATAGTATATAACGTTATACGTTATATAGTAATAGTATATAACGTTATACGTTAATACGTGATAGTATATATCGTTATACGTTATATAGTAATAGTATATAACGTTATACGTTATATAGTAATATTATATAACGTTATGCGCTATATAGTAATAGTATATAACGTTATACGTTATATAGTAATAGTATATAACGTTATGCATTATACAGTAATAGTATATAACGTTATACGATAGTACGGAATAGTATATATCGTTATACGTTATATAGTAAAAGTATATAACGTTATACGTTATATAGTAATAGTATATAACGTTATACGTTATATAGTAATAGTACATAACGTTATACGTTAATACGTAATAGTATATATCGTTATACGTTATATAGTAATAGTATATAACGTTATGCGTTATATAGTAATAGTATATAACGTTATACGTTATATAGTATAAGTATATAACGTTATACGTTATATAGTAATAGTATATAACGTTATACGTTATATAGTAATATTATATAACGTTGTACGTTATATAATAATAGTATATAACGTTATACGTTATATAGTAATAGTATATAACGTTATACGTTATATAGTAATAGTATATAACGTTATACGTTATATAGTAATAGTATATAACGTTATACGTTATATAGTAATATTATATAACGTTATGCGTTATATAGTAATAGTATAGAACGTTATACGTTATATAGTAATAGTATATAACGTTATACGTTATATAGTAATAGTATATAACGTTATACGTTATATAGTAATAGTATATAACGTTATGCGTTAATACGTAATAGTATATATCGTCATACGTTATATAGTAATAGTATATAACGTTATACGTTATATAGTAATAGTATATAACGTTATACGTTATATAGTAATAGTATATAACGTTATACGTTATATAGTAATAGTATATAACGTTATACGTTATATAGTAATAGTATATAACGTTATACGTTAGTACGTAATAATATACAACGTTATACGTGATATGGCAATACTATATAACGTTATACGTTATTACGTAATACTATATAACGTTATACGTTATATAGTAACAGTATATATCGTTATACGTTATATAGTTATAGTATATAGCGATATATGTGACATCGTAATAGTATATAACGTTATACGTTAGTACGTAATAGTATATAACGTTATACGTTATATGGTAATACTATACAACGTTATACGTTATATAGTAATAGTATATAACGTTATACGTTATATAGTAATAGTATATAACGTTATACGTTAGTACGTAATAATATACAACGTTATACGTGATATGGCAATACTATATAACGTTATACGTTATTACGTAATAGTATATATCGTTATACGTTATATAGTAATAGTATATAACCTTATACGTTATATAGTAATAGTATATAACGTTATACGTTATATAGTAATAGTATATAACGTTATACGTTAATACGTAATAGTATATATCGTTATACGTTATATAGTAATAGTATATAACGTTATACGTTATATAGTAATAGTATATAACGTTATACGTTATATAGTAATAGTATATAACGTTATACGTTATATAGTAATAGTATATAACGTTATACGTTAATACGTAATAGTATATATCGTTATACGTTATATAGTAATAGTATATAACGTTATACGTTATATAGTAATAGTATATAACGTTATACGTTATATAGTAATAGTATATAACGTTATACGTTAGTACGTAATAATATACAACGTTATACGTGATATGGCAATACTATATAACGTTATACGTTATTACGTAATAGTATATATCGTTATACGTTATATAGTAATAGTATATAACGTTATACGTTATATAGTAATAGTATATAACGTTATACGTTATATAGTAATAGTATATAACGTTATACGTTAATACGTAATAGTATATATCGTTATACGTTATATAGTAATAGTATATAACGTTATACGTTATATAATAATAGTATATAACGTTATACGTTATATAGTAATATTATATAACGTTATGCGTCATATAGTAATAGTATATAACGTTATACGTTATATAGTAATAGTATATAACGTTATACGTTATATAGTAATAGTATATAACGTTATACGTTATATAGTAATATTATATAACGTTATGCGTTATATAGTTATAGTATAGAACGTTATACGTTATATAGTAATAGTATATAACGTTATACGTTATATAGTAATAGTATATAACGTTATACGTTATATAGTAATAGTATATAACGTTATACGTTATATAGTAATAGTATATATCGTTATACGTTATATAGTAATAGTATATAACGTTATACGTTATATAATAATAGTATATAACGTTATGCGTTATATAGTAATAGTATATAACGTTATACGATAGTACGGAATAGTATATATCGTTATACGTTATATAGTAATAGTATATAACATTATACGTTAGTACGTAATAATATACAACGTTATACGTGATATGGCAATACTATATAACGTTATACGTTATTACGTAATAGTATATAACGTTATACGTTATATAGTAATAGTATATAACGTTATACGTTATATAGTAATAGTATATAACGTTATACGTTATATAGTAATGGTATATAACGTTATACGTTATATAGTAATATTATATAACGTTATACGATAGTTCGGAATAGTATATATCGTTATACGTTATATAGTAATAGTAAATAACGTTATACGTTATATAGTAATAGTATATAACGTTATACGTTATATAGTAATAGTATATAACGTTATACGTTAATACCTAATAGTATATATCGTTATACGTTATATAGTATAAGTATATAACGTCATACGTTATATAGTAATAGTATATAACGTTATACGTTATATAGTAATATTACATAACGTTATGTGTTATATAGTAATAGTATATAACGTTATACGTTACATAGTAATAGTATATAACGTTATACGTTATATAGTAATGGTATATAACGTTATACGTTATATAGTAATATTATATAACGTTATGCGTTATATAGTAATAGTATATAACGTTATACGTTATATAGTAATAGTATATAACGTTATACGTTATATAGTAATAGTATATAACGTTATACGTTATATAGTAATAGTATATAACGTTATACGTTATATAGTAATAGTATATAACGATATACGCTATATAGTAATAGTATATAACGTTATGCGTTATATAGTAATAGTATATAACGTTATACGATAGTACGGAATAGTATATATCGTTATACGTTATATAGTAATAGTATATAACATTATACGTTAGTACGTAATAATATACAACGTTATACGTGATATGGCAATACTATATAACGTTATACGTTATTACGTAATAGTATATAACGTTATACGTTATATAGTAATAGTATATAACGTTATACGTTATACAGTAATAGTATATAACGTTATACGTTATATAGTAATAGTATATAACGTTATACGTTAATACGTGATAGTATATATCGTTATACGTTATATAGTAATAGTATATAACGTTATACGTTATATAGTAATATTATATAACGTTATGCGTTATATAGTAATAGTATATAACGTTATACGTTATATAGTAATATTATATAACGTTATGCGTTATATAGTAATAGTATATAATGTTATACGATAGTACGAAATAGTATATATCGTTATACGTTATATAGTAATAGTATATAACGTTATGCGTTATATAGTAATAGTATATAATGTTATACGATAGTACGAAATAGTATATATCGTTATACGTTATATAGTAATAGTATATAACGTTATACGTTATATAGTAATAGTATATAACGTTATACGTTATATAGTAATATTATATAACGTTATGCGTTATATAGTAATAGTATATAACGTTATACGTTATATAGTAATAGTATATAACGTTATACGTTATATAGTAATAGTATATAACGTTATACGTTAGTACGTAATAATATACAACGTTATACGTGATATGGCAATACTATATAACGTTATACGTTATTACGTAATACTATATAACGTTATACGTTATTACGTAAAACTATATAACGTTATACGTTATATAGTAACAGTATATATCGTTATACGTTATATAGTTATAGTATATAGCGATATATGTGACATAGTAATAGTATATAACGTTATACTTTAGTACGTAATAGTATATAACGTTATACGTTATATAGTAATAGTATATAACGTTATACGTTATATAGTAATGGTATATAACGTTATACGTTATATAGTAATATTATATAACGTTATACGATAGTACGGAATAGTATATATCGTTATACGTTATATAGTAATAGTATATAACGTTATACGTTATATAGTAATAGTATATAACGTTATACGTTATATAGTAATAGTATATAACGTTATACGTTAATACATAATAGTATATATCGTTATACGTTATATAGTATAAGTATATAACGTCATACGTTATATAGTAATAGTATATAACGTTATACGTTATATAGTAATATTACATAACGTTATGTGTTATATAGTAATAGTATATAACGTTATACGTTACATAGTAATAGTATATAACGTTATACGTTATATAGTAATGGTATATAACGTTATACGTTATATAGTAATATTATATAACGTTATGCGTTATATAGTAATAGTATATAACGTTATACGTTATATAGTAATAGTATATAACGTTATACGTTATATAGTAATAGTATATAACGTTATACGTTAATACGTGATAGTATATATCGTTATACGTTATATAGTAATAGTATATAACGTTATACGTTATATAGTAATATTATATAACGTTATGCGCTATATAGTAATAGTATATAACGTTATACGTTATATAGTAATAGTATATAACGTTATGCATTATACAGTAATAGTATATAACGTTATACGATAGTACGGAATAGTATATATCGTTATACGTTATATAGTAAAAGTATATAACGTTATACGTTATATAGTAATAGTATATAACGTTATACGTTATATAGTAATAGTACATAACGTTATACGTTAATACGTAATAGTATATATCGTTATACGTTATATAGTAATAGTATATAACGTTATGCGTTATATAGTAATAGTATATAACGTTATACGTTATATAGTATAAGTATATAACGTTATACGTTATATAGTAATAGTATATAACGTTATACGTTATATAGTAATATTATATAACGTATAACGTTATATAATAATAGTATATAACGTTATACGTTATATAGTAATAGTATATAACGTTATACGTTATATAGTAATAGTATATAACGTTATACGTTATATAGTAATATTATATAACGTTATGCGTTATATAGTAATAGTATAGAACGTTATACGTTATATAGTAATAGTATATAACGTTATACGTTATATAGTAATAGTATATAACGTTATACGTTATATAGTAATAGTATATAACGTTATACGTTATATAGTAATAGTATATAACGTTATGCGTTAATACGTAATAGTATATATCGTCATACGTTATATAGTAATAGTATATAACGTTATACGTTATATAGTAATAGTATATAACGTTATACGTTATATAGTAATAGTATATAACGTTATACGTTATATAGTAATAGTATATAACGTTATACGTTAGTACGTAATAATATACAACGTTATACGTGATATGGCAATACTATATAACGTTATACGTTATTACGTAATACTATATAACGTTATACGTTATATAGTAACAGTATATATCGTTATACGTTATATAGTTATAGTATATAGCGATATATGTGACATCGTAATAGTATCTAACGTTATACGTTAGTACGTAATAGTATATAACGTTATACGTTATATGGTAATACTATACAACGTTATACGTTATATAGTAATAGTATATAACGTTATACGTTATATAGTAATAGTATATAACGTTATACGTTATATAGTAATAGTATATAACGTTATACGTTAATACGTAATAGTATATATCGTTATACGTTATATAGTAATAGTATATAACGTTATGCGTCATATAGTAATAGTATATAACGTTATACGTTATATAGTAATAGTATATAACGTTATACGTTATATAGTAATAGTATATAACGTTATACGTTATATAGTAATATTATATAACGTTATGCGTTATATAGTTATAGTATAGAACGTTATACGTTATATAGTAATAGTATATAACGTTATACGTTATATAGTAATAGTATATAACGTTATACGTTATATAGTAATAGTATATAACGTTATACGTTATATAGTAATAGTATATATCGTTATACGTTATATAGTAATAGTATATAACGTTATACGTTATATAATAATAGTATATAACGTTATGCGTTATATAGTAATAGTATATAACGTTATACGATAGTACGGAATAGTATATATCGTTATACGTTATATAGTAATAGTATATAACATTATACGTTAGTACGTAATAATATACAACGTTATACGTGATATGGCAATACTATATAACGTTATACGTTATTACGTAATAGTATATAACGTTATACGTTATATAGTAATAGTATATAACGTTATACGTTATATAGTAATAGTATATAACGTTATACGTTATATAGTAATGGTATATAACGTTATACGTTATATAGTAATATTATATAACGTTATACGATAGTTCGGAATAGTATATATCGTTATACGTTATATAGTAATAGTAAATAACGTTATACGTTATATAGTAATAGTATATAACGTTATACGTTATATAGTAATAGTATATAACGTTATACGTTAATACGTAATAGTATATATCGTTATACGTTATATAGTATAAGTATATAACGTCATACGTTATATAGTAATAGTATATAACGTTATACGTTATATAGTAATATTACATAACGTTATGTGTTATATAGTAATAGTATATAACGTTATACGTTACATAGTAATAGTATATAACGTTATACGTTATATAGTAATGGTATATAACGTTATACGTTATATAGTAATATTATATAACGTTATGCGTTATATAGTAATAGTATATAACGTTATACGTTATATAGTAATAGTATATAACGTTATACGTTATATAGTAATAGTATATAACGTTATACGTTATATAGTAATAGTATATAACGTTATACGTTATATAGTAATAGTATATAACGATATACGCTATATAGTAATAGTATATAACGTTATGCGTTATATAGTAATAGTATATAACGTTATACGATAGTACGGAATAGTATATATCGTTATACGTTATATAGTAATAGTATATAACATTATACGTTAGTACGTAATAATATACAACGTTATACGTGATATGGCAATACTATATAACGTTATACGTTATTACGTAATAGTATATAACGTTATACGTTATATAGTAATAGTATATAACGTTATACGTTATATAGTAATAGTATATAACGTTATACGTTATATAGTAATAGTATATAACGTTATACGTTAATACGTGATAGTATATATCGTTATACGTTATATAGTAATAGTATATAACGTTATACGTTATATAGTAATATTATATAACGTTATGCGTTATATAGTAATAGTATATAATGTTATACGATAGTACGAAATAGTATATATCGTTATGTGTTATATAGTAATAGTATATAACGTTATACGTTACATAGTAATAGTATATATCGTTATACGTTATATAGTAATAGTATATAACGTTATACGTTATATAGTAATAGTATATAACGTTATACGTTATATAGTAATAGTATATAACGTTATACGTTAATACGTGATAGTATATATCGTTATACGTTATATAGTAATAGTATATAACGTTATACGTTATATAGTAATATTATATAACGTTATGCGTTATATAGTAATAGTATATAACGTTATACGTTATATAGTAATATTATATAACGTTATGCGTTATATAGTAATAGTATATAATGTTATACGATAGTACGAAATAGTATATATCATTATACGTTATATAGTAATAATATATAACGTTATGCGTTATATAGTAATAGTATATAATGTTATACGATAGTACGAAATAGTATATATCGTTATACGTTATATAGTAATAGTATATAACGTTATACGTTATATAGTAATAGTATATAACGTTATACGTTATATAGTAATATTATATAACGTTATGCGTTATATAGTAATAGTATATAACGTTATACGTTATATAGTAATAGTATATAACGTTATACGTTATATAGTAATGGTATATAACGTTATACGTTATATAGTAATAGTATATAACGTTATACGTTATTACGTAATAGTATATATCGTTATACGTTATATAGTAATAGTATATAACGTTATGCGTTATATAGTAATAGTATATAACGTTATACGTTAGTACGTAATAATATACAACGTTATACGTGATATGGCAGTACTATATAACGTTATACGTTATTACGTAATAGTATATAACGTTATACGTTATATAGTAATGGTATATAACGTTATGCGTTATATAGTAATATTATATAACGTTATGCGTTATATAGTAATAGTATATAACGTTATACGTTATATAGTAATAGTATATAACGTTATACGTTATATAGTAATGGTATATAACGTTATGCGTTATATAGTTATAGTATAGAACGTTATACGTTATATAGTAATAGTATATAACGTTATACGTTATATAGTAATAGTATATAACGTTATACGTTATATAGTAATAGTATATAACGTTATACGTTATATAGTAATAGTATATAACGTTATACGTTATATAGTAATAGTATATAACGTTATACGTTAATACGTAATAGTATATATCGTTATACGTTATATACTATTACTATATAACGTCATACGTTATATAGTAATAGTATATAACGTTATACGTTATATAGTAATATTACATAACGTTATGTGTTATATAGTAATAGTATATAACGTTATACGTTACATAGTAATAGTATATAACGTTATACGTTATATAGTAATGGTATATAACGTTATACGTTATATAGTAATATTATATAACGTTATGCGTTATATAGTAATAGTATATAACGTTATACGTTATATAGTAATAGTATATAACGTTATACGTTATATAGTAATAGTATATAACGTTATACGTTATATAGTAATAGTATATAACGTTATACGTTATATAGTAATAGTATATAACGATATACGCTATATAGTAATAGTATATAACGTTATGCGTTATATAGTAATAGTATATAACGTTATACGATAGTACGGAATAGTATATATCGTTATACGTTATATAGTAATAGTATATAACATTATACGATAGTACGTAATAATATACAACGTTATACGTGATATGGCAATACTATATAACGTTATACGTTATTACGTAATAGTATATAACGTTATACGTTATATAGTAATAGTATATAACGTTATACGTTATATAGTAATAGTATATAACGTTATACGTTATATAGTAATAGTATATAACGTTATACGTTAATACGTGATAGTATATATCGTTATACGTTATATAGTAATAGTATATAACGTTATACGTTATATAGTAATATTATATAACGTTATGCGTTATATAGTAATAGTATATAATGTTATACGATAGTACGAAATAGTATATATCGTTATGTGTTATATAGTAATAGTATATAACGTTATACGTTACATAGTAATAGTATATATCGTTATACGTTATATAGTAATAGTATATAACGTTATACGTTATATAGTAATAGTATATAACGTTATACGTTATATAGTAATAGTATATAACGTTATACGTTAATACGTGATAGTATATATCGTTATACGTTATATAGTAATAGTATATAACGTTATACGTTATATAGTAATATTATATAACGTTATGCGTTATATAGTAATAGTATATAACGTTATACGTTATATAGTAATATTATATAACGTTATGCGTTATATAGTAATAGTATATAATGTTATACGATAGTACGAAATAGTATATATCGTTATACGTTATATAGTAATAGTATATAACGTTATGCGTTATATAGTAATAGTATATAATGTTATACGATAGTACGAAATAGTATATATCGTTATACGTTATATAGTAATAGTATATAACGTTATACGTTATATAGTAATAGTATATAACGTTATACGTTATATAGTAATATTATATAACGTTATGCGTTATATAGTAATAGTATATAACGTTATACGTTATATAGTAATAGTATATAACGTTATACGTTATATAGTAATAGTATATAACGTTATACGTTAGTACGTAATAATATACAACGTTATACGTGATATGGCAATACTATATAACGTTATACGTTATTACGTAATACTATATAACGTTATACGTTATTACGTAAAACTATATAACGTTATACGTTATATAGTAACAGTATATATCGTTATACGTTATATAGTTATAGTATATAGCGATATATGTGACATAGTAATAGTATATAACGTTATACTTTAGTACGTAATAGTATATAACGTTATACGTTATATAGTAATAGTATATAACGTTATACGTTATATTGTAATGGTATATAACGTTATACGTTATATAGTAATATTATATAACGTTATACGATAGTACGGAATAGTATATATCGTTATACGTTATATAGTAATAGTATATAACGTTATACGTTATATAGTAATAGTATATAACGTTATACGTTATATAGTAATAGTATATAACGTTATACGTTAATACGTAATAGTATATATCGTTATACGTTATATAGTATAAGTATATAACGTCATACGTTATATAGTAATAGTATATAACGTTATACGTTATATAGTAATATTACATAACGTTATGTGTTATATAGTAATAGTATATAACGTTATACGTTACATAGTAATAGTATATAACGTTATACGTTATATAGTAATGGTATATAACGTTATACGTTATATAGTAATATTATATAACGTTATGCGTTATATAGTAATAGTATATAACGTTATGCGTTATATAGTAATAGTATATAACGTTATACGTTATATAGTAATAGTATATAACGTTATACGTTAATACGTGATAGTATATATCGTTATACGTTATATAGTAATAGTATATAACGTTATACGTTATATAGTAATATTATATAACGTTATGCGCTATATAGTAATAGTATATAACGTTATACGTTATATAGTAATAGTATATAACGTTATGCATTATACAGTAATAGTATATAACGTTATACGATAGTACGGAATAGTATATATCGTTATACGTTATATAGTAAAAGTATATAACGTTATACGTTATATAGTAATAGTATATAACGTTATACGTTATATAGTAATAGTACATAACGTTATACGTTAATACGTAATAGTATATATCGTTATACGTTATATAGTAATAGTATATAACGTTATACGTTAGTACGTAATAATATACAACGTTATACGTGATATGGCAATACTATATAACGTTATACGTTATTACGTAATAGTATATATCGTTATACGTTATATAGTAATAGTATATAACGTTATACGTTATATAGTAATAGTATATAACGTTATACGTTATATAGTAATAGTATATAACGTTATACGTTAATACGTAATAGTATATATCGTTATACGTTATATAGTAATAGTATATAACGTTATACGTTATATAATAATAGTATATAACGTTATACGTTATATAGTAATATTATATAACGTTATGCGTCATATAGTAATAGTATATAACGTTATACGTTATATAGTAATAGTATATAACGTTATACGTTATATAGTAATAGTATATAACGTTATACGTTATATAGTAATATTATATAACGTTATGCGTTATATAGTTATAGTATAGAACGTTATACGTTATATAGTAATAGTATATAACGTTATACGTTATATAGTAATATTATATAACGTTATACGTTATATAGTAATAGTATATAACGTTACACGTTATATAGTAATAGTATATATCGTTATACGTTATATAGTAATAGTATATAACGTTATACGTTATATAATAATAGTATATAACGTTATGCGTTATATAGTAATAGTATATAACGTTATACGATAGTACGGAATAGTATATATCGTTATACGTTATATAGTAATAGTATATAACATTATACGTTAGTACGTAATAATATACAACGTTATACGTGATATGGCAATACTATATAACGTTATACGTTATTACGTAATAGTATATAACGTTATACGTTATATAGTAATAGTATATAACGTTATACGTTATATAGTAATAGTATATAACGTTATACGTTATATAGTAATGGTATATAACGTTATACGTTATATAGTAATATTATATAACGTTATACGATAGTTCGGAATAGTATATATCGTTATACGTTATATAGTAATAGTAAATAACGTTATACGTTATATAGTAATAGTATATAACGTTATACGTTATATAGTAATAGTATATAACGTTATACGTTAATACGTAATAGTATATATCGTTATACGTTATATAGTATAAGTATATAACGTCATACGTTATATAGTAATAGTATATAACGTTATACGTTATATAGTAATATTACATAACGTTATGTGTTATATAGTAATAGTATATAACGTTATACGTTACATAGTAATAGTATATATCGTTATACGTTATATAGTAATAGTATATAACGTTATACGTTATATAGTAATATTATATAATGTTATGCGTTATATAGTAATAGTATATAATGTTATACGATAGTACGAAATAGTATATATCGTTATGTGTTATATAGTAATAGTATATAACGTTATACGTTACATAGTAATAGTATATATCGTTATACGTTATATAGTAATAGTATATAACGTTATACGTTATATAGTAATAGTATATAACGTTATACGTTATATAGTAATAGTATATAACGTTATACGTTAATACGTGATAGTATATATCGTTATACGTTATATAGTAATAGTATATAACGTTATACGTTATATAGTAATATTATATAACGTTATGCGTTATATAGTAATAGTATATAACGTTATACGTTATATAGTAATATTATATAACGTTATGCGTTATATAGTAATAGTATATAATGTTATACGATAGTACGAAATAGTATATATCATTATACGTTATATAGTAATAGTATATAACGTTATGCGTTATATAGTAATAGTATATAATGTTATACGATAGTACGAAATAGTATATATCGTTATACGTTATATAGTAATAGTATATAACGTTATACGTTATATAGTAATAGTATATAACGTTATACGTTATATAGTAATATTATATAACGTTATGCGTTATATAGTAATAGTATATAACGTTATACGTTATATAGTAATAGTATATAACGTTATGCGTCATATAGTAATAGTATATAACGTTATACGTTATATAGTAATAGTATATAACGTTATACGTTATATAGTAATAGTATATAACGTTATACGTTATATAGTAATATTATATAACGTTATGCGTTATATAGTTATAGTATAGAACGTTATACGTTATATAGTAATAGTATATAACGTTATACGTTATATAGTAATATTATATAACGTTATACGTTATATAGTAATAGTATATAACGTTACACGTTATATAGTAATAGTATATATCGTTATACGTTATATAGTAATAGTATATAACGTTATACGTTATATAGTAATAGTATATAACGTTATACGTTATATAGTAATAGTATATAACGTTATACGTTAATACGTAATAGTATATATCGTTATACGTTATATAGTATAAGTATATAACGTCATACGTTATATAGTAATAGTATATAACGTTATACGTTATATAGTAATATTACATAACGTTATGTGTTATATAGTAATAGTATATAACGTTATACGTTACATAGTAATAGTATATAACGTTATACGTTATATAGTAATGGTATATAACGTTATACGTTATATAGTAATATTATATAACGTTATGCGTTATATAGTAATAGTATATAACGTTATACGTTATTACGTAATAGTATATAACGTTATACGTTATATAGTAATAGTATATAACGTTATACGTTATATAGTAATAGTATATAACGTTATACGTTATATAGTAATAGTATATAACGTTATACGTTATATAGTAATAGTATATAACGTTATACGTTAATACGTGATAGTATATATCGTTATACGTTATATAGTAATAGTATATAACGTTATACGTTATATAGTAATATTATATAACGTTATGCGTTATATAGTAATAGTATATAACATTATACGTTAGTACGTAATAATATACAACGTTATACGTGATATGGCAATACTATATAACGTTATACGTTATTACGTAATAGTATATAACGTTATACGTTATATAGTAATAGTATATAACGTTATACGTTATATAGTAATAGTATATAACGTTATACGTTATATAGTAATAGTATATAACGTATAACGTTATATAGTAATAGTATATAACGTTATACGTTAATACGTGATAGTATATATCGTTATACGTTATATAGTAATAGTATATAACGTTATACGTTATATAGTAATATTATATAACGTTATGCGTTATATAGTAATAGTATATAATGTTATACGATAGTACGAAATAGTATATATCGTTATGTGTTATATAGTAATAGTATATAACGTTATACGTTACATAGTAATAGTATATATCGTTATACGTTATATAGTAATAGTATATAACGTTATACGTTATATAGTAATAGTATATAACGTTATACGTTATATAGTAATAGTATATAACGTTATACGTTAATACGTGATAGTATATATCGTTATACGTTATATAGTAATAGTATATAACGTTATACGTTATATAGTAATATTATATAACGTTATGCGTTATATAGTAATAGTATATAACGTTATACGTTATATAGTAATATTATATAACGTTATGCGTTATATAGTAATAGTATATAATGTTATACGATAGTACGAAATAGTATATATCATTATACGTTATATAGTAATAGTATATAACGTTATGCGTTATATAGTAATAGTATATAATGTTATACGATAGTACGAAATAGTATATATCGTTATACGTTATATAGTAATAGTATATAACGTTATACGTTATATAGTAATAGTATATAACGTTATACGTTATATAGTAATATTATATAACGTTATGCGTTATATAGTAATAGTATATAACGTTATACGTTATATAGTAATAGTATATAACGTTATACGTTATATAGTAATAGTATATAACGTTATACGTTAATACGTGATAGTATATATCGTTATACGTTATATAGTAATAGTATATAACGTTATACGTTATATAGTAATAGTATATAACGTTATACGTTATATAGTAATAGTATATAACGTTATACGTTATATAGTAATAGTATATAACGTTATACGTTAGTACGTAATAATATACAACGTTATACGTGATATGGCAATACTATATAACGTTATACGTTATTACGTAATACTATATAACGTTATACGTTATATAGTAACAGTATATATCGTTATACGTTATATAGTTATAGTATATAGCGATATATGTGACATCGTAATAGTATATAACGTTATACGTTAGTACGTAATAGTATATAACGTTATACGTTATATGGTAATACTATACAACGTTATACGTTATATAGTAATAGTATATAACGTTATACGTTATATAGTAATAGTATATAACGTTATACGTTATATAGTAATAGTATATAACGTTATACGTTAATACGTAATAGTATATATCGTTATACGTTATATAGTAATAGTATATAACGTTATGCGTCATATAGTAATAGTATATAACGTTATACGTTATATAGTAATAGTATATAACGTTATACGTTATATAGTAATAGTATATAACGTTATACGTTATATAGTAATATTATATAACGTTATGCGTTATATAGTTATAGTATAGAACGTTATACGTTATATAGTAATAGTATATAACGTTATACGTTATATAGTAATAGTATATAACGTTATACGTTATATAGTAATAGTATATAACGTTATACGTTATATAGTAATAGTATATATCGTTATACGTTATATAGTAATAGTATATAACGTTATACGTTATATAATAATAGTATATAACGTTATGCGTTATATAGAAATAGTATATAACGTTATACGATAGTACGGAATAGTATATATCGTTATACGTTATATAGTAATAGTATATAACATTATACGTTAGTACGTAATAATATACAACGTTATACGTGATATGGCAATACTATATAACGTTATACGTTATTACGTAATAGTATATAACGTTATACGTTATATAGTAATAGTATATAACGTTATACGTTATATAGTAATAGTATATAACGTTATACGTTATATAGTAATGGTATATAACGTTATACGTTATATAGTAATATTATATAACGTTATACGATAGTTCGGAATAGTATATATCGTTATACGTTATATAGTAATAGTAAATAACGTTATACGTTATATAGTAATAGTATATAACGTTATACGTTATATAGTAATAGTATATAACGTTATACGTTAATACGTAATAGTATATATCGTTATACGTTATATAGTATAAGTATATAACGTCATACGTTATATAGTAATAGTATATAACGTTATACGTTATATAGTAATATTACATAACGTTATGTGTTATATAGTAATAGTATATAACGTTATACGTTACATAGTAATAGTATATAACGTTATACGTTATATAGTAATGGTATATAACGTTATACGTTATATAGTAATATTATATAACGTTATGCGTTATATAGTAATAGTATATAACGTTATACGTTATATAGTAATAGTATATAACGTTATACGTTATATAGTAATAGTATATAACGTTATACGTTATATAGTAATAGTATATAACGTTATACGTTATATAGTAATAGTATATAACGATATACGCTATATAGTAATAGTATATAACGTTATGCGTTATATAGTAATAGTATATAACGTTATACGATAGTACGGAATAGTATATATCGTTATACGTTATATAGTAATAGTATATAACATTATACGTTAGTACGTAATAATATACAACGTTATACGTGATATGGCAATACTATATAACGTTATACGTTATTACGTAATAGTATATAACGTTATACGTTATATAGTAATAGTATATAACGTTATACGTTATATAGTAATAGTATATAACGTTATACGTTATATAGTAATAGTATATAACGTTATACGTTAATACGTGATAGTATATATCGTTATACGTTATATAGTAATAGTATATAACGTTATACGTTATATAGTAATATTATATAACGTTATGCGTTATATAGTAATAGTATATAATGTTATACGATAGTACGAAATAGTATATATCGTTATGTGTTATATAGTAATAGTATATAACGTTATGCGTTACATAGTAATAGTATATATCGTTATACGTTATATAGTAATAGTACATAACGTTATACGTTATATAGTAATAGTATATAACGTTATACGTTATATAGTAATAGTATATAACGTTATACGTTAATACGTGATAGTATATATCGTTATACGTTATATAGTAATAGTATATAACGTTATACGTTATATAGTAATATTATATAACGTTATGCGTTATATAGTAATAGTATATAACGTTATACGTTATATAGTAATATTATATAACGTTATGCGTTATATAGTAATAGTATATAATGTTATACGATAGTACGAAATAGTATATATCATTATACGTTATATAGTAATAATATATAACGTTATGCGTTATATAGTAATAGTATATAATGTTATACGATAGTACGAAATAGTATATATCGTTATACGTTATATAGTAATAGTATATAACGTTATACGTTATATAGTAATAGTATATAACGTTATACGTTATATAGTAATATTATATAACGTTATGCGTTATATAGTAATAGTATATAACGTTATACGTTATATAGTAATATTATATAACGTTATACGTTATATAGTAATGGTATATAACGTTATACGTTATATAGTAATAGTATATAACGTTATACGTTATTACGTAATAGTATATATCGTTATACGTTATTACGTAATAGTATATAACGTTATGCGTTATATAGTAATAGTATATAACGTTATACGTTAGTACGTAATAATATACAACGTTATACGTGATATGGCAGTACTATATAACGTTATACGTTATTACGTAATAGTATATAACGTTATACGTTATATAGTAATGGTATATAACGTTATGCGTTATATAGTAATATTATATAACGTTATGCGTTATATAGTAATAGTATATAACGTTATACGTTATATAGTAATAGTATATAACGTTATACGTTATATAGTAATGGTATATAACGTTATGCGTTATATAGTTATAGTATAGAACGTTATACGTTATATAGTAATAGTATATAACGTTATACGTTATATAGTAATAGTATATAACGTTATACGTTATATAGTAATAGTATATAACGTTATACGTTATATAGTAATAGTATATAACGTTATACGTTATATAGTAATAGTATATAACGTTATACGTTAATACGTAATAGTATATATCGTTATACGTTATATAGTATAACTATATAACGTCATACGTTATATAGTAATAGTATATAACGTTATACGTTATATAGTAATATTACATAACGTTATGTGTTATATAGTAATAGTATATAACGTTATACGTTACATAGTAATAGTATATAACGTTATACGTTATATAGTAATGGTATATAACGTTATACGTTATATAGTAATATTATATAACGTTATGCGTTATATAGTAATAGTATATAACGTTATACGTTATATAGTAATAGTATATAACGTTATACGTTATATAGTAATAGTATATAACGTTATACGTTATATAGTAATAGTATATAACGTTATACGTTATATAGTAATAGTATATAACGATATACGCTATATAGTAATAGTATATAACGTTATGCGTTATATAGTAATAGTATATAACGTTATACGATAGTACGGAATAGTATATATCGTTATACGTTATATAGTAATAGTATATAACATTATACGTTAGTACGTAATAATATACAACGTTATACGTGATATGGCAATACTATATAACGTTATACGTTATTACGTAATAGTATATAACGTTATACGTTATATAGTAATAGTATATAACGTTATACGTTATATAGTAATAGTATATAACGTTATACGTTATATAGTAATAGTATATAACGTTATACGTTAATACGTGATAGTATATATCGTTATACGTTATATAGTAATAGTATATAACGTTATACGTTATATAGTAATATTATATAACGTTATGCGTTATATAGTAATAGTATATAATGTTATACGATAGTACGAAATAGTATATATCGTTATGTGTTATATAGTAATAGTATATAACGTTATACGTTACATAGTAATAGTATATATCGTTATACGTTATATAGTAATAGTATATAACGTTATACGTTATATAGTAATAGTATATAACGTTATACGTTATATAGTAATAGTATATAACGTTATACGTTAATACGTGATAGTATATATCGTTATACGTTATATAGTAATAGTATATAACGTTATACGTTATATAGTAATATTATATAACGTTATGCGTTATATAGTAATAGTATATAACGTTATACGTTATATAGTAATATTATATAACGTTATGCGTTATATAGTAATAGTATATAATGTTATACGATAGTACGAAATAGTATATATCGTTATACGTTATATAGTAATAGTATATAACGTTATGCGTTATATAGTAATAGTATATAATGTTATACGATAGTACGAAATAGTATATATCGTTATACGTTATATAGTAATAGTATATAACGTTATACGTTATATAGTAATAGTATATAACGTTATACGTTATATAGTAATATTATATAACGTTATGCGTTATATAGTAATAGTATATAACGTTATACGTTATATAGTAATAGTATATAACGTTATACGTTATATAGTAATAGTATATAACGTTATACGTTAGTACGTAATAATATACAACGTTATACGTGATATGGCAATACTATATAACGTTATACGTTATTACGTAATACTATATAACGTTATACGTTATATAGTAACAGTATATATCGTTATACGTTATATAGTTATAGTATATAGCGATATATGTGACATAGTAATAGTATATAACGTTATACTTTAGTACGTAATAGTATATAACGTTATACGTTATATAGTAATAGTATATAACGTTATACGTTATATAGTAATGGTATATAACGTTATACGTTATATAGTAATATTATATAACGTTATACGATAGTACGGAATAGTATATATCGTTATACGTTATATAGTAATAGTATATAACGTTATACGTTATATAGTAATAGTATATAACGTTATACGTTATATAGTAATAGTATATAACGTTATACGTTAATACGTAATAGTATATATCGTTATACGTTATATAGTATAAGTATATAACGTCATACGTTATATAGTAATAGTATATAACGTTATACGTTATATAGTAATATTACATAACGTTATGTGTTATATAGTAATAGTATATAACGTTATACGTTACATAGTAATAGTATATAACGTTATACGTTATATAGTAATGGTATATAACGTTATACGTTATATAGTAATATTATATAACGTTATGCGTTATATAGTAATAGTATATAACGTTATGCGTTATATAGTAATAGTATATAACGTTATACGTTATATAGTAATAGTATATAACGTTATACGTTAATACGTGATAGTATATATCGTTATACGTTATATAGTAATAGTATATAACGTTATACGTTATATAGTAATATTATATAACGTTATGCGCTATATAGTAATAGTATATAACGTTATACGTTATATAGTAATAGTATATAACGTTATGCATTATACAGTAATAGTATATAACGTTATACGATAGTACGGAATAGTATATATCGTTATACGTTATATAGTAAAAGTATATAACGTTATACGTTATATAGTAATAGTATATAACGTTATACGTTATATAGTAATAGTACATAACGTTATACGTTAATACGTAATAGTATATATCGTTATACGTTATATAGTAATAGTATATAAAGTTATGCGTTATATAGTAATAGTATATAACGTTATACGTTATATAGTAATAGTATATAACGTTATACGTTAGTACGTAATAATATACAACGTTATACGTGATATGGCAATACTATATAACGTTATACGTTATTACGTAATAGTATATATCGTTATACGTTATATAGTAATAGTATATAACGTTATACGTTATATAGTAATAGTATATAACGTTATACGTTATATAGTAATAGTATATAACGTTATACGTTAATACGTAATAGTATATATCGTTATACGTTATATACTATTACTATATAACGTTATACGTTATATAATATTACTATATAACGTTATACGTTATATAGTAATATTATATAACGTTATGCGTCATATAGTAATAGTATATAACGTTATACGTTATATAGTAATAGTATATAACGTTATACGTTATATAGTAATAGTATATAACGTTATACGTTATATAGTAATATTATATAACGTTATGCGTTATATAGTTATAGTATAGAACGTTATACGTTATATAGTAATAGTATATAACGTTATACGTTATATAGTAATATTATATAACGTTATACGTTATATAGTAATAGTATATAACGTTATACGTTAATACGTGATAGTATATATCGTTATACGTTATATAGTAATAGTATATAACGTTATACGTTATATAGTAATATTATATAACGTTATGCGTTATATAGTAATAGTATATAACATTATACGTTAGTACGTAATAATATACAACGTTATACGTGATATGGCAATACTATATAACGTTATACGTTATTACGTAATAGTATATAACGTTATACGTTATATAGTAATAGTATATAACGTTATACGTTATATAGTAATAGTATATAACGTTATACGTTATATAGTAATAGTATATAACGTTATACGTTATATAGTAATAGTATATAACGTTATACGTTAATACGTGATAGTATATATCGTTATACGTTATATAGTAATAGTATATAACGTTATACGTTATATAGTAATATTATATAACGTTATGCGTTATATAGTAATAGTATATAATGTTATACGATAGTACGAAATAGTATATATCGTTATGTGTTATATAGTAATAGTATATAACGTTATACGTTACATAGTAATAGTATATATCGTTATACGTTATATAGTAATAGTATATAACGTTATACGTTATATAGTAATAGTATATAACGTTATACGTTATATAGTAATAGTATATAACGTTATACGTTAATACGTGATAGTATATATCGTTATACGTTATATAGTAATAGTATATAACGTTATACGTTATATAGTAATATTATATAACGTTATGCGTTATATAGTAATAGTATATAACGTTATACGTTATATAGTAATATTATATAACGTTATGCGTTATATAGTAATAGTATATAATGTTATACGATAGTACGAAATAGTATATATCATTATACGTTATATAGTAATAGTATATAACGTTATACGTTACATAGTAATAGTATATAACGTTATACGTTATATAGTAATGGTATATAACGTTATACGTTATATAGTAATATTATATAACGTTATGCGTTATATAGTAATAGTATATAACGTTATGCGTTATATAGTAATAGTATATAACGTTATACGTTATATAGTAATAGTATATAACGTTATACGTTAATACGTGATAGTATATATCGTTATACGTTATATAGTAATAGTATATAACGTTATACGTTATATAGTAATATTATATAACGTTATGCGCTATATAGTAATAGTATATAACGTTATACGTTATATAGTAATAGTATATAACGTTATGCATTATACAGTAATAGTATATAACGTTATACGATAGTACGGAATAGTATATATCGTTATACGTTATATAGTAAAAGTATATAACGTTATACGTTATATAGTAATAGTATATAACGTTATACGTTATATAGTAATAGTACATAACGTTATACGTTAATACGTAATAGTATATATCGTTATACGTTATATAGTAATAGTATATAAAGTTATGCGTTATATAGTAATAGTATATAACGTTATACGTTATATAGTAATAGTATATAACGTTATACGTTAGTACGTAATAATATACAACGTTATACGTGATATGGCAATACTATATAACGTTATACGTTATTACGTAATAGTATATATCGTTATACGTTATATAGTAATAGTATATAACGTTATACGTTATATAGTAATAGTATATAACGTTATACGTTATATAGTAATAGTATATAACGTTATACGTTAATACGTAATAGTATATATCGTTATACGTTATATAGTAATAGTATATAACGTTATACGTTATATAATAATAGTATATAACGTTATACGTTATATAGTAATATTATATAACGTTATGCGTCATATAGTAATAGTATATAACGTTATACGTTATATAGTAATAGTATATAACGTTATACGTTATATAGTAATAGTATATAACGTTATACGTTATATAGTAATATTATATAACGTTATGCGTTATATAGTTATAGTATAGAACGTTATACGTTATATAGTAATAGTATATAACGTTATACGTTATATAGTAATATTATATAACGTTATACGTTATATAGTAATAGTATATAACGTTATACGTTAATACGTGATAGTATATATCGTTATACGTTATATAGTAATAGTATATAACGTTATACGTTATATAGTAATATTATATAACGTTATGCGTTATATAGTAATAGTATATAACATTATACGTTAGTACGTAATAATATACAACGTTATACGTGATATGGCAATACTATATAACGTTATACGTTATTACGTAATAGTATATAACGTTATACGTTATATAGTAATAGTATATAACGTTATACGTTATATAGTAATAGTATATAACGTTATACGTTATATAGTAATAGTATATAACGTTATACGTTATATAGTAATAGTATATAACGTTATACGTTAATACGTGATAGTATATATCGTTATACGTTATATAGTAATAGTATATAACGTTATACGTTATATAGTAATATTATATAACGTTATGCGTTATATAGTAATAGTATATAATGTTATACGATAGTACGAAATAGTATATATCGTTATGTGTTATATAGTAATAGTATATAACGTTATACGTTACATAGTAATAGTATATATCGTTATACGTTATATAGTAATAGTATATAACGTTATACGTTATATAGTAATAGTATATAACGTTATACGTTATATAGTAATAGTATATAACGTTATACGTTAATACGTGATAGTATATATCGTTATACGTTATATAGTAATAGTATATAACGTTATACGTTATATAGTAATATTATATAACGTTATGCGTTATATAGTAATAGTATATAACGTTATACGTTATATAGTAATATTATATAACGTTATGCGTTATATAGTAATAGTATATAATGTTATACGATAGTACGAAATAGTATATATCATTATACGTTATATAGTAATAGTATATAACGTTATGCGTTATATAGTAATAGTATATAATGTTATACGATAGTACGAAATAGTATATATCGTTATACGTTATATAGTAATAGTATATAACGTTATACGTTATATAGTAATAGTATATAACGTTATACGTTATATAGTAATATTATATAACGTTATGCGTTATATAGTAATAGTATATAACGTTATACGTTATATAGTAATAGTATATAACGTTATACGTTATATAGTAATAGTATATAACGTTATACGTTAATACGTGATAGTATATATCGTTATACGTTATATAGTAATAGTATATAACGTTATACGTTATATAGTAATAGTATATAACGTTATACGTTATATAGTAATAGTATATAACGTTATACGTTATATAGTAATAGTATATAACGTTATACGTTAGTACGTAATAATATACAACGTTATACGTGATATGGCAATACTATATAACGTTATACGTTATTACGTAATACTATATAACGTTATACGTTATATAGTAACAGTATATATCGTTATACGTTATATAGTTATAGTATATAGCGATATATGTGACATCGTAATAGTATATAACGTTATACGTTAGTACGTAATAGTATATAACGTTATACGTTATATGGTAATACTATACAACGTTATACGTTATATAGTAATAGTATATAACGTTATACGTTATATAGTAATAGTATATAACGTTATACGTTATATAGTAATAGTATATAACGTTATACGTTAATACGTAATAGTATATATCGTTATACGTTATATAGTAATAGTATATAACGTTATGCGTCATATAGTAATAGTATATAACGTTATACGTTATATAGTAATAGTATATAACGTTATACGTTATATAGTAATAGTATATAACGTTATACGTTATATAGTAATATTATATAACGTTATGCGTTATATAGTTATAGTATAGAACGTTATACGTTATATAGTAATAGTATATAACGTTATACGTTATATAGTAATAGTATATAACGTTATACGTTATATAGTAATAGTATATAACGTTATACGTTATATAGTAATAGTATATATCGTTATACGTTATATAGTAATAGTATATAACGCATAACGTTATATAATATTACTATATAACGTTATGCGTTATATAGAAATAGTATATAACGTTATACGATAGTACGGAATAGTATATATCGTTATACGTTATATAGTAATAGTATATAACATTATACGTTAGTACGTAATAATATACAACGTTATACGTGATATGGCAATACTATATAACGTTATACGTTATTACGTAATAGTATATAACGTTATACGTTATATAGTAATAGTATATAACGTTATACGTTATATAGTAATAGTATATAACGTTATACGTTATATAGTAATGGTATATAACGTTATACGTTATATAGTAATATTATATAACGTTATACGATAGTTCGGAATAGTATATATCGTTATACGTTATATAGTAATAGTAAATAACGTTATACGTTATATAGTAATAGTATATAACGTTATACGTTATATAGTAATAGTATATAACGTTATACGTTAATACGTAATAGTATATATCGTTATACGTTATATAGTATAAGTATATAACGTCATACGTTATATAGTAATAGTATATAACGTTATACGTTATATAGTAATATTACATAACGTTATGTGTTATATAGTAATAGTATATAACGTTATACGTTACATAGTAATAGTATATAACGTTATACGTTATATAGTAATGGTATATAACGTTATACGTTATATAGTAATATTATATAACGTTATGCGTTATATAGTAATAGTATATAACGTTATACGTTATATAGTAATAGTATATAACGTTATACGTTATATAGTAATAGTATATAACGTTATACGTTATATAGTAATAGTATATAACGTTATACGTTATATAGTAATAGTATATAACGATATACGCTATATAGTAATAGTATATAACGTTATGCGTTATATAGTAATAGTATATAACGTTATACGATAGTACGGAATAGTATATATCGTTATACGTTATATAGTAATAGTATATAACATTATACGTTAGTACGTAATAATATACAACGTTATACGTGATATGGCAATACTATATAACGTTATACGTTATTACGTAATAGTATATAACGTTATACGTTATATAGTAATAGTATATAACGTTATACGTTATATAGTAATAGTATATAACGTTATACGTTATATAGTAATAGTATATAACGTTATACGTTAATACGTGATAGTATATATCGTTATACGTTATATAGTAATAGTATATAACGTTATACGTTATATAGTAATATTATATAACGTTATGCGTTATATAGTAATAGTATATAATGTTATACGATAGTACGAAATAGTATATATCGTTATGTGTTATATAGTAATAGTATATAACGTTATGCGTTACATAGTAATAGTATATATCGTTATACGTTATATAGTAATAGTACATAACGTTATACGTTATATAGTAATAGTATATAACGTTATACGTTATATAGTAATAGTATATAACGTTATACGTTAATACGTGATAGTATATATCGTTATACGTTATATAGTAATAGTATATAACGTTATACGTTATATAGTAATATTATATAACGTTATGCGTTATATAGTAATAGTATATAACGTTATACGTTATATAGTAATATTATATAACGTTATGCGTTATATAGTAATAGTATATAATGTTATACGATAGTACGAAATAGTATATATCATTATACGTTATATAGTAATAATATATAACGTTATGCGTTATATAGTAATAGTATATAATGTTATACGATAGTACGAAATAGTATATATCGTTATACGTTATATAGTAATAGTATATAACGTTATACGTTATATAGTAATAGTATATAACGTTATACGTTATATAGTAATATTATATAACGTTATGCGTTATATAGTAATAGTATATAACGTTATACGTTATATAGTAATATTATATAACGTTATACGTTATATAGTAATGGTATATAACGTTATACGTTATATAGTAATAGTATATAACGTTATACGTTATTACGTAATAGTATATATCGTTATACGTTATTACGTAATAGTATATAACGTTATGCGTTATATAGTAATAGTATATAACGTTATACGTTAGTACGTAATAATATACAACGTTATACGTGATATGGCAGTACTATATAACGTTATACGTTATTACGTAATAGTATATAACGTTATACGTTATATAGTAATGGTATATAACGTTATGCGTTATATAGTAATATTATATAACGTTATGCGTTATATAGTAATAGTATATAACGTTATACGTTATATAGTAATAGTATATAACGTTATACGTTATATAGTAATGGTATATAACGTTATGCGTTATATAGTTATAGTATAGAACGTTATACGTTATATAGTAATAGTATATAACGTTATACGTTATATAGTAATAGTATATAACGTTATACGTTATATAGTAATAGTATATAACGTTATACGTTATATAGTAATAGTATATAACGTTATACGTTATATAGTAATAGTATATAACGTTATACGTTAATACGTAATAGTATATATCGTTATACGTTATATAGTATAAGTATATAACGTCATACGTTATATAGTAATAGTATATAACGTTATACGTTATATAGTAATATTACATAACGTTATGTGTTATATAGTAATAGTATATAACGTTATACGTTACATAGTAATAGTATATAACGTTATACGTTATATAGTAATGGTATATAACGTTATACGTTATATAGTAATATTATATAACGTTATGCGTTATATAGTAATAGTATATAACGTTATACGTTATATAGTAATAGTATATAACGTTATACGTTATATAGTAATAGTATATAACGTTATACGTTATATAGTAATAGTATATAACGTTATACGTTATATAGTAATAGTATATAACGATATACGCTATATAGTAATAGTATATAACGTTATGCGTTATATAGTAATAGTATATAACGTTATACGATAGTACGGAATAGTATATATCGTTATACGTTATATAGTAATAGTATATAACATTATACGTTAGTACGTAATAATATACAACGTTATACGTGATATGGCAATACTATATAACGTTATACGTTATTACGTAATAGTATATAACGTTATACGTTATATAGTAATAGTATATAAGGTTATACGTTATATAGTAATAGTATATAACGTTATACGTTATATAGTAATAGTATATAACGTTATACGTTAATACGTGATAGTATATATCGTTATACGTTATATAGTAATAGTATATAACGTTATACGTTATATAGTAATATTATATAACGTTATGCGTTATATAGTAATAGTATATAATGTTATACGATAGTACGAAATAGTATATATCGTTATGTGTTATATAGTAATAGTATATAACGTTATACGTTACATAGTAATAGTATATATCGTTATACGTTATATAGTAATAGTATATAACGTTATACGTTATATAGTAATAGTATATAACGTTATACGTTATATAGTAATAGTATATAACGTTATACGTTAATACGTGATAGTATATATCGTTATACGTTATATAGTAATAGTATATAACGTTATACGTTATATAGTAATATTATATAACGTTATGCGTTATATAGTAATAGTATATAACGTTATACGTTATATAGTAATATTATATAACGTTATGCGTTATATAGTAATAGTATATAATGTTATACGATAGTACGAAATAGTATATAACGTTATACGTTATATAGTAATAGTATATAACGTTATGCGTTATATAGTAATAGTATATAACGTTATACGATAGTACGAAATAGTATATATCGTTATACGTTATATAGTAATAGTATATAACGTTATACGTTATATAGTAATAGTATATAACGTTATACGTTATATAGTAATATTATATAACGTTATGCGTTATATAGTAATAGTATATAACGTTATACGTTATATAGTAATAGTATATAACGTTATACGTTATATAGTAATAGTATATAACGTTATACGTTAGTACGTAATAATATACAACGTTATACGTGATATGGCAATACTATATAACGTTATACGTTATTACGTAATACTATATAACGTTATACGTTATATAGTAACAGTATATATCGTTATACGTTATATAGTTATAGTATATAGCGATATATGTGACATAGTAATAGTATATAACGTTATACTTTAGTACGTAATAGTATATAACGTTATACGTTATATAGTAATAGTATATAACGTTATACGTTATATAGTAATGGTATATAACGTTATACGTTATATAGTAATATTATATAACGTTATACGATAGTACGGAATAGTATATATCGTTATACGTTATATAGTAATAGTATATAACGTTATACGTTATATAGTAATAGTATATAACGTTATACGTTATATAGTAATAGTATATAACGTTATACGTTAATACGTAATAGTATATATCGTTATACGTTATATACTATTACTATATAACGTCATACGTTATATAGTAATAGTATATAACGTTATACGTTATATAGTAATATTACATAACGTTATGTGTTATATAGTAATAGTATATAACGTTATACGTTACATAGTAATAGTATATAACGTTATACGTTATATAGTAATGGTATATAACGTTATACGTTATATAGTAATATTATATAACGTTATGCGTTATATAGTAATAGTATATAACGTTATGCGTTATATAGTAATAGTATATAACGTTATACGTTATATAGTAATAGTATATAACGTTATACGTTAATACGTGATAGTATATATCGTTATACGTTATATAGTAATAGTATATAACGTTATACGTTATATAGTAATATTATATAACGTTATGCGCTATATAGTAATAGTATATAACGTTATACGTTATATAGTAATAGTATATAACGTTATGCATTATACAGTAATAGTATATAACGTTATACGATAGTACGGAATAGTATATATCGTTATACGTTATATAGTAAAAGTATATAACGTTATACGTTATATAGTAATAGTATATAACGTTATACGTTATATAGTAATAGTATATAACGTTATACGTTAATACGTAATAGTATATATCGTTATACGTTATATAGTAATAGTATATAAAGTTATGCGTTATATAGTAATAGTATATAACGTTATACGTTATATAGTAATAGTATATAACGTTATACGTTAGTACGTAATAATATACAACGTTATACGTGATATGGCAATACTATATAACGTTATACGTTATTACGTAATAGTATATATCGTTATACGTTATATAGTAATAGTATATAACGTTATACGTTATATAGTAATAGTATATAACGTTATACGTTATATAGTAATAGTATATAACGTTATACGTTAATACGTAATAGTATATATCGTTATACGTTATATAGTAATAGTATATAACGTTATACGTTATATAATAATAGTATATAACGTTATACGTTATATAGTAATATTATATAACGTTATGCGTCATATAGTAATAGTATATAACGTTATACGTTATATAGTAATAGTATATAACGTTATACGTTATATAGTAATAGTATATAACGTTATACGTTATATAGTAATATTATATAACGTTATGCGTTATATAGTTATAGTATAGAACGTTATACGTTATATAGTAATAGTATATAACGTTATACGTTATATAGTAATATTATATAACGTTATACGTTATATAGTAATAGTATATAACGTTACACGTTATATAGTAATAGTATATATCGTTATACGTTATATAGTAATAGTATATAACGTTATACGTTATATAATAATAGTATATAACGTTATGCGTTATATAGTAATAGTATATAACGTTATACGATAGTACGGAATAGTATATATCGTTATACGTTATATAGTAATAGTATATAACATTATACGTTAGTACGTAATAATATACAACGTTATACGTGATATGGCAATACTATATAACGTTATACGTTATTACGTAATAGTATATAACGTTATACGTTATATAGTAATAGTATATAACGTTATACGTTATATAGTAATAGTATATAACGTTATACGTTATATAGTAATAGTATATAACGTTATACGTTATATAGTAATATTATATAACGTTATACGATAGTTCGGAATAGTATATATCGTTATACGTTATATAGTAATAGTAAATAACGTTATACGTTATATAGTAATAGTATATAACGTTATACGTTATATAGTAATAGTATATAACGTTATACGTTAATACGTAATAGTATATATCGTTATACGTTATATAGTATAAGTATATAACGTCATACGTTATATAGTAATAGTATATAACGTTATACGTTATATAGTAATATTACATAACGTTATGTGTTATATAGTAATAGTATATAACGTTATACGTTACATAGTAATAGTATATAACGTTATACGTTATATAGTAATGGTATATAACGTTATACGTTATATAGTAATATTATATAACGTTATGCGTTATATAGTAATAGTATATAACGTTATACGTTATTACGTAATAGTATATAACGTTATACGTTATATAGTAATAGTATATAACGTTATACGTTATATAGTAATAGTATATAACGTTATACGTTAATACGTGATAGTATATATCGTTATACGTTATATAGTAATAGTATATAACGTTATACGTTATATAGTAATATTATATAACGTTATGCGTTATATAGTAATAGTATATAACATTATACGTTAGTACGTAATAAAATACAACGTTATACGTGATATGGCAATACTATATAACGTTATACGTTATTACGTAATAGTATATAACGTTATACGTTATATAGTAATAGTATATAACGTTATACGTTATATAGTAATAGTATATAACGTTATACGTTATATAGTAATAGTATATAACGTTATACGTTATATAGTAATAGTATATAACGTTATACGTTAATACGTGATAGTATATATCGTTATACGTTATATAGTAATAGTATATAACGTTATACGTTATATAGTAATATTATATAACGTTATGCGTTATATAGTAATAGTATATAATGTTATACGATAGTACGAAATAGTATATATCGTTATGTGTTATATAGTAATAGTATATAACGTTATACGTTACATAGTAATAGTATATATCGTTATACGTTATATAGTAATAGTATATAACGTTATACGTTATATAGTAATAGTATATAACGTTATACGTTATATAGTAATAGTATATAACGTTATACGTTAATACGTGATAGTATATATCGTTATACGTTATATAGTAATAGTATATAACGTTATACGTTATATAGTAATATTATATAACGTTATGCGTTATATAGTAATAGTATATAACGTTATACGTTATATAGTAATATTATATAACGTTATGCGTTATATAGTAATAGTATATAATGTTATACGATAGTACGAAATAGTATATATCATTATACGTTATATAGTAATAGTATATAACGTTATGCGTTATATAGTAATAGTATATAATGTTATACGATAGTACGAAATAGTATATATCGTTATACGTTATATAGTAATAGTATATAACGTTATACGCTATATAGTAATAGTATATAACGTTATACGTTATATAGTAATATTATATAACGTTATGCGTTATATAGTAATAGTATATAACGTTATACGTTATATAGTAATAGTATATAACGTTATACGTTATATAGTAATGGTATATAACGTTATACGTTATATAGTAATAGTATATAACGTTATACGTTATTACGTAATAGTATATATCGTTATACGTTATATAGTAATAGTATATAACGTTATGCGTTATATAGTAATAGTATATAACGTTATACGTTAGTACGTAATAATATACAACGTTATACGTGATATGGCAGTACTATATAACGTTATACGTTATTACGTAATAGTATATAACGTTATACATTATATAGTAATGGTATATAACGTTATACGTTATATAGTAATGGTATATAACGTTATACGTTATATAGTAATATTATATAACGTTATGCGTTATATAGTAATAGTATATAACGTTATACGTTATATAGTAATAGTATATAACGTTATGCATTATATAGTAATAGTATATAACGTTATACGATAGTACGGAATAGTATATATCGTTATACGTTATATAGTAATATTATATAACGTTATACGTTATATAGTAATAGTATATAACGTTATACGTTATTACGTAATAGTATATAACGTTATACGATAGTACGGAATAGTATATATCGTTATACGTTATATAGTGATAGTATATAACGTTATACGTTATATAGTAATAGTATATAACGTTATACGTTATTACGTAATAGTATATAACGTTATACGTTATGTAGTAATAGTATATAACGTTATACGTTATATAGTAATAGTATATAACGTTATACGTTATATAGTAATAGTATATAACGTTATACGTTATATAGTAATAGTATATAACGTTATACGTTATATAGTAATAGTATATAACGTTATACGTTATATAGTAATAGTATATAACGTTATACGTTATATAGTAATAGTATATATCGTTATACGTTATATAGTAATAGTATATAACGTTATACGTTATATAGTAATAGTATATAACGTTATACGTTATATAGTAATAGTATATAACGTTATACGTTATATAGTAATAGTATATAACGTTATACGTTAATACGTAATAGTATATAACGTTATACGTTAATACGTAATAGTATATATCGTTATACGTTATATAGTAATAGTATATAACGTTATGCGTTATATAGTAATAGTATATAACGTTATACGTTATATAGTAATAGTATATAACGTTATACGTTATATAGTAATAGTATATAACGTTATACGTTATATAGTAATAGTATATAACGTTATACGTTATATAGTAATAGTATATAACGATATACGTTATATAGTAATGGTATATAACGTTATACGTTATATAGTAATGGTATATAACGTTATACGTTATATAGTAATATTATATAACGTTATGCGTTATATAGTAATAGTATATAACGTTATACGTTATATAGTAATAGTATATAACGTTATGCATTATATAGTAATAGTATATAACGTTATACGATAGTACGGAATAGTATATATCGTTATACGTTATATAGTAATATTATATAACGTTATACGTTATATAGTAATAGTATATAACGTTATACGTTATTACGTAATAGTATATAACGTTATACGATAGTACGGAATAGTATATATCGTTATACGTTATATAGTGATAGTATATAACGTTATACGTTATATAGTAATAGTATATAACGTTATACGTTATATAGTAATAGTATATAACGTTATACGTTATATAGTAATAGTATATAACGTTATACGTTATATAGTAATAGTATATAACGTTATACGTTATTACGTAATAGCATATAACGTTATACGTTATGTAGTAATAGTATATAACGTTATACGTTATATAGTAATAGTATATATCGTTCTACGTTATATAGTAATAGTATATAACGTTATACGTTATATAGTAATAGTATATAACGTTATACGTTATATAGTAATAGTATATAACGTTATACGTTATATAGTAATAGTATATAACGTTATACGTTATATAGTAATAGTATATAACGTTATACGTTATATAGTAATAGTATATAACGTTATACGTTATTACGTAATAGTATATAACGTTATACGATAGTACGGAATAGTATATATCGTTATACGTTATATAGTGATAGTATATAACGTTATACGTTATATAGTAATAGTATATAACGTTATACGTTATATAGTAATAGTATATAACGTTATACGTTATATAGTAATAGTATATAACGTTATACGTTATATAGTAATAGTATATAACGTTATGCGTTATATAGTTATAGTATAGAACGTTATACGTTATATAGTAATAGTATATAACGTTATACGTTATATAGTAATATTATATAACGTTATGCGTTATATAGTAATAGTATATAACGATATACGCTATATAGTAATAGTATATAACGTTATGCGTTATATAGTAATAGTATATAACGTTATACGATAGTACGGAATAGTATATATCGTTATACGTTATATAGTAATAGTATATAACATTATACGTTAGTACGTAATAATATACAACGTTATACGTCATATGGCAATACTATATAACGTTATACGTTATTACGTAATAGTATAAAACGTTATACGTTATATAGTAATAGTATATAACGTTATACGTTATATAGTAATAGTATATAACGTTATACGTTATATAGTAATGGTATATAACGTTATACGTTATATAGTAATATTATATAACGTTATACGATAGTACGGAATAGTATATATCGTTATACGTTATATAGTAATAGTATATAACGTTATACGTTATATAGTAATAGTATATAACGTTATACGTTATATAGTAATAGTATATAACGTTATACGTTATATAGTAATAGTATATAACGTTATACGTTAATACGTGATAGTATATATCGTTATACGTTATATAGTAATAGTATATAACGTTATACGTTATATAGTAATATTATATAACGTTATACGATAGTACGGAATAGTATATATCGTTATACGTTATATAGTAATAGTATATAACGTTATGCGTTATATAGTAATAGTATATAACGTTATACGTTATATAGTAATAGTATATAACGTTATACGATAGTACGTAATAGTATATAACGTTATACGTTATATAGTAATAGTATATAACGTTATACGTTAATACGTAATAGTATATATCGTTATACGTTATATAGTAATAGTATATAACGTTATACGTTATATAGTAATAGTATATAACGTTATACGTTATATAGTAATAGTATATAACGTTATACGTTAATACGTGATAGTATATATCGTTATACGTTATATAGTAATAGTATATAACGTTATACGTTATATAGTAATATTATATAACGTTATGCGTTATATAGTAATAGTATAGAACGTTATACGTTATATAGTAATAGTATATAACGTTATGCGTTATATAGTAATAGTATATAACGTTATACGTTATATAGTAATAGTATATAACGTTATACGTTATTACGTAATAGTATATAACGTTATACGTTATATAGTAATAGTATATAACGTTATACGTTATATAGTAATAGTATATAACGTTATACGTTATATAGTAATAGTATATAACGATATACGTTATATAGTAATGGTATATAACGTTATACGTTATATAGTAATGGTATATAACGTTATACGTTATATAGTAATATTATATAACGTTATGCGTTATATAGTAATAGTATATAACGTTATACGTTATATAGTAATAGTATATAACGTTATGCATTATATAGTAATAGTATATAACGTTATACGATAGTACGGAATAGTATATATCGTTATACGTTATATAGTAATATTATATAACGTTATACGTTATATAGTAATAGTATATAACGTTATACGTTATTACGTAATAGTATATAACGTTATACGATAGTACGGATTAGTATATATCGTTATACGTTATATAGTGATAGTATATAACGTTATACGTTATATAGTAATAGTATATAACGTTATACGTTATATAGTAATAGTATATAACGTTATACGTTATATAGTAATAGTATATAACGTTATACGTTATATAGTAATAGTATATAACGTTATACGTTATTACGTAATAGTATATAACGTTATACGTTATGCAGTAATAGTATATAACGTTATACGTTATATAGTAATAGTATATAACGTTATACGATATATAGTAATAGTATATAACGTTATACGTTATATAGTAATAGTATATAACGTTATACGTTACATAGTAATAGTATATAACGTTATACGTTAATACGTAATAGTATATATCGTTATACGTTATATAGTAATAGTATATAACGTTATACGTTATATAGTAATATTATATAACGTTATGCGTTATATAGTAATAGTATATAACGTTATACGTTATATAGTAATAGTATATAACGTTATGCATTATATAGTAATAGTATATAACGTTATACGATAGTACGGAATAGTATATATCGTTATACGTTATATAGTAATATTATATAACGTTATACGTTATATAGTAATAGTATATAACGTTATACGTTATAACGTAATAGTATATAACGTTATACGTTATATAGTAATAGTATATAACGTTATACGATAGTACGGAATAGTATATATCGTTATACGTTATATAGTGATAGTATATAACGTTATACGTTATATAGTAATAGTATATAACGTTATACGTTATATAGTAATAGTATATAACGTTATACGTTATATAGTAATAGTATATAACGTTATACGTTATATAGTAATAGTATATAACGTTATACGTTATTACGTAATAGTATATAACGTTATACGTTATATAGTAATAGTATATAACGTTATACGTTATATAGTAATAGTATATAACGTTATACGTTATATAGTAATAGTATATAACGTTATGCGTTATATAGTAATAGTATATAACGTTATACGTTATATAGTAATAGTATATAACGTTATACGTTATATAGTAATAGTATATAACGTTATACGTTATATAGTAATATTATATAACGTTATGCGTTATATAGTAATAGTATATAACGTTATACGTTATATAGTAATAGTATATAACGTTATGCATTATATAGTAATAGTATATAACGTTATACGATAGTACGGAATAGTATATATCGTTATACGTTATATAGTAATATTATATAACGTTATACGTTATATAGTAATAGTATATAACGTTATACGTTATAACGTAATAGTATATAACGTTATACGATAGTACGGAATAGTATATATCGTTATACGTTATATAGTGATAGTATATAACGTTATACGTTATATAGTAATAGTATATAACGTTATACGTTATATAGTAATAGTATATAACGTTATACGTTATATAGTAATAGTATATAACGTTATACGTTATATAGTAATAGTATATAACGTTATACGTTATTACGTAATAGTATATAACGTTATACGTTATATAGTAATAGTATATAACGTTATACGTTATATAGTAATAGTATATAACGTTATACGTTATATAGTAATAGTATATAACGTTATGCGTTATATAGTTATAGTATAGAACGTTATACGTTATATAGTAATAGTATATAACGTTATACGTTATATAGTAATAGTATATAACGTTATACGTTATATAGTAATAGTATATAACGTTATACGTTATATAGTAATAGTATATAACGTTATACGTTGTATAGTAATATTATATAACGTTATGCGTTATATAGTAATAGTATATAACGATATACGCTATATAGTAATAGTATATAACGTTATGCGTTATATAGTAATAGTATATAACGTTATACGATAGTACGGAATAGTATATATCGTTATACGTTATATAGTAATAGTATATAACATTATACGTTAGTACGTAATAATATACAACGTTATACGTCATATGGCAATACTATATAACGTTATACGTTATTACGTAATAGTATATAACGTTATACGTTATATAGTAATAGTATATAACGTTATACGTTATATAGTAATAGTATATAACGTTATACGTTATATAGTAATGGTATATAACGTTATACGTTATATAGTAATATTATATAACGTTATACGATAGTACGGAATAGTATATATCGTTATACGTTATATAGTAATAGTATATAACGTTATACGTTATATAGTAATAGTATATAACGTTATACGTTATATAGTAATAGTATATAACGTTATACGTTAATACGTAATAGTATATATCGTTATACGTTATATAGTATAAGTATATAACGTCATACGTTATATAGTAATATTATATAACGTTATGCGTTATATAGTAATAGTATATAACGTTATACGTTATATAGTAATAGTATATAACGTTATACGTTATATAGTAATAGTATATAACGTTATACGTTATATAGTAATAGTATATAACGTTATACGTTATATAGTAATAGTATATAACGTTATGCGTTATATAGTAATAGTATATAACGTTATACGTTATATAGTAATATTATATAACGTTATGCGTTATATAGTAATAGTATATAACGTTATACGTTATATAGTAATAGTATATAACGTTATGCATTATATAGTAATAGTATATAACGTTATACGATAGTACGGAATAGTATATATCGTTATACGTTATATAGTAATATTATATAACGTTATACGTTATATAGTAATAGTATATAACGTTATACGTTATTACGTAATAGTATATAACGTTATACGATAGTACGGATTAGTATATATCGTTATACGTTATATAGTGATAGTATATAACGTTATACGTTATATAGTAATAGTATATAACGTTATACGTTATATAGTAATAGTATATAACGTTATACGTTATATAGTAATAGTATATAACGTTATACGTTATATAGTAATAGTATATAACGTTATACGTTATTACGTAATAGTATATAACGTTATACGTTATGCAGTAATAGTATATAACGTTATACGTTATATAGTAATAGTATATAACGTTATACGATATATAGTAATAGTATATAACGTTATACGTTATATAGTAATAGTATATAACGTTATACGTTACATAGTAATAGTATATAACGTTATACGTTAATACGTAATAGTATATATCGTTATACGTTATATAGTAATAGTATATAACGTTATACGTTATATAGTAATATTATATAACGTTATGCGTTATATAGTAATAGTATATAACGTTATACGTTATATAGTAATAGTATATAACGTTATGCATTATATAGTAATAGTATATAACGTTATACGATAGTACGGAATAGTATATATCGTTATACGTTATATAGTAATATTATATAACGTTATACGTTATATAGTAATAGTATATAACGTTATACGTTATAACGTAATAGTATATAACGTTATACGTTATATAGTAATAGTATATAACGTTATACGATAGTACGGAATAGTATATATCGTTATACGTTATATAGTGATAGTATATAACGTTATACGTTATATAGTAATAGTATATAACGTTATACGTTATATAGTAATAGTATATAACGTTATACGTTATATAGTAATAGTATATAACGTTATACGTTATATAGTAATAGTATATAACGTTATACGTTATTACGTAATAGTATATAACGTTATACGTTATATAGTAATAGTATATAACGTTATACGTTATATAGTAATAGTATATAACGTTATACGTTATATAGTAATAGTATATAACGTTATGCGTTATATAGTAATAGTATATAACGTTATACGTTATATAGTAATAGTATATAACGTTATACGTTATATAGTAATAGTATATAACGTTATACGTTATATAGTAATATTATATAACGTTATGCGTTATATAGTAATAGTATATAACGTTATACGTTATATAGTAATAGTATATAACGTTATGCATTATATAGTAATAGTATATAACGTTATACGATAGTACGGAATAGTATATATCGTTATACGTTATATAGTAATATTATATAACGTTATACGTTATATAGTAATAGTATATAACGTTATACGTTATAACGTAATAGTATATAACGTTATACGATAGTACGGAATAGTATATATCGTTATACGTTATATAGTGATAGTATATAACGTTATACGTTATATAGTAATAGTATATAACGTTATACGTTATATAGTAATAGTATATAACGTTATACGTTATATAGTAATAGTATATAACGTTATACGTTATATAGTAATAGTATATAACGTTATACGTTATTACGTAATAGTATATAACGTTATACGTTATATAGTAATAGTATATAACGTTATACGTTATATAGTAATAGTATATAACGTTATACGTTATATAGTAATAGTATATAACGTTATGCGTTATATAGTTATAGTATAGAACGTTATACGTTATATAGTAATAGTATATAACGTTATACGTTATATAGTAATAGTATATAACGTTATACGTTATATAGTAATAGTATATAACGTTATACGTTATATAGTAATAGTATATAACGTTATACGTTGTATAGTAATATTATATAACGTTATGCGTTATATAGTAATAGTATATAACGATATACGCTATATAGTAATAGTATATAACGTTATGCGTTATATAGTAATAGTATATAACGTTATACGATAGTACGGAATAGTATATATCGTTATACGTTATATAGTAATAGTATATAACATTATACGTTAGTACGTAATAATATACAACGTTATACGTCATATGGCAATACTATATAACGTTATACGTTATTACGTAATAGTATATAACGTTATACGTTATATAGTAATAGTATATAACGTTATACGTTATATAGTAATAGTATATAACGTTATACGTTATATAGTAATGGTATATAACGTTATACGTTATATAGTAATATTATATAACGTTATACGATAGTACGGAATAGTATATATCGTTATACGTTATATAGTAATAGTATATAACGTTATACGTTATATAGTAATAGTATATAACGTTATACGTTATATAGTAATAGTATATAACGTTATACGTTAATACGTAATAGTATATATCGTTATACGTTATATAGTATAAGTATATAACGTCATACGTTATATAGTAATATTATATAACGTTATGCGTTATATAGTAATAGTATATAACGTTATACGTTATATAGTAATAGTATATAACGTTATACGTTATATAGTAATAGTATATAACGTTATACGTTATATAGTAATAGTATATAACGTTATACGTTATATAGTAATAGTATATAACGTTATGCGTTATATAGTAATAGTATATAACGTTATACGTTATATAGTAATAGTATATAACGTTATACGATAGTACGTAATAGTATATAACGTTATACGTTATATAGTAATAGTATATAACGTTATACGTTAATACGTAATAGTATATATCGTTATACGTTATATAGTAATAGTATATAACGTTATACGTTATATAGTAATAGTATATAACGTTATACGTTATATAGTAATAGTATATAACGTTATACGTTAATACGTGATAGTATATATCGTTATACGTTATATAGTAATAGTATATAACGTTATACGTTATATAGTAATATTATATAACGTTATGCGTTATATAGTAATAGTATAGAACGTTATACGTTATATAGTAATAGTATATAACGTTATGCGTTATATAGTAATAGTATATAACGTTATACGTTATATAGTAATAGTATATAACGTTATACGTTATATAGTAATAGTATATAACGTTATACGTTATATAGTAATAGTATATAACGTTATACGTTATATAGTAATGGTATATAACGATATACGTTATATAGTAATGGTATATAACGTTATACGTTATATAGTAATGGTATATAACGTTATACGTTATATAGTAATAGTATATAACGTTATGCATTATATAGTAATAGTATATAACGTTATACGATAGTACGGAATAGTATATATCGTTATACGTTATATAGTAATATTATATAACGTTATACGTTATATAGTAATATTATATAACGTTATACGTTATATAGTAATATTATATAACGTTATACGTTATAACGTAATAGTATATAACGTTATACGTTATATAGTAATATTATATAACGTTATGCGTTATATAGTAATAGTATATAACGATATACGCTATATAGTAATAGTATATAACGTTATGCGTTATATAGTAATAGTATATAACGTTATACGATAGTACGGAATAGTATATATCGTTATACGTTATATAGTAATAGTATATAACATTATACGTTAGTACGTAATAATATACAACGTTATACGTCATATGGCAATACTATATAACGTTATACGTTATTACGTAATAGTATATAACGTTATACGTTATATAGTAATAGTATATAACGTTATACGTTATATAGTAATAGTATATAACGTTATACGTTATATAGTAATGGTATATAACGTTATACGTTATATAGTAATATTATATAACGTTATACGATAGTACGGAATAGTATATATCGTTATACGTTATATAGTAATAGTATATAACGTTGTACGTTATATAGTAATAGTATATAACGTTATACGTTATATAGTAATAGTATATAACGTTATACGTTAATACGTAATAGTATATATCGTTATACGTTATATAGTATAAGTATATAACGTCATACGTTATATAGTAATAGTATATAACGTTATACGTTATATAGTAATATTACATAACGTTATGTGTTATATAGTAATAGTATATAACGTTATACGTTACATAGTAATAGTATATAACGTTATACGTTATATAGTAATGGTATATAACGTTATACGTTATATAGTAATATTATATAACGTTATGCGTTATATAGTAATAGTATATAACGTTATACGTTATATAGTAATAGTATATAACGTTATACGTTATATAGTAATAGTATATAACGTTATACGTTATATAGTAATAGTATATAACGTTATACGTTATATAGTAATAGTATATAACGTTATGCGTTATATAGTAATAGTATATAACGTTATACGTTATATAGTAATAGTATATAACGTTATACGATAGTACGTAATAGTATATAACGTTATACGTTATATAGTAATAGTATATAACGTTATACGATAATACGTAATAGTATATATCGTTATACGTTATATAGTAATAGTATATAACGTTATACGTTATATAGTAATAGTATATAACGTTATACGTTATATAGTAATAGTATATAACGTTATACGTTAATACGTGATAGTATATATCGTTATACGTTATATAGTAATAGTATATAACGTTATACGTTATACAGTAATATTATATAACGTTATGCGTTATATAGTAATAGTATAGAACGTTATACGTTATATAGTAATAGTATATAACGTTATGCGTTATATAGTAATAGTATATAACGTTATACGTTATATAGTAATAGTATATAACGTTATACGTTATATAGTAATAGTATATAACGTTATACGTTATATAGTAATAGTATATAACGTTATACGTTATATAGTAATGGTATATAACGATATACGTTATATAGTAATGGTATATAACGTTATACGTTATATAGTAATGGTATATAACGTTATACGTTATATAGTAATATTATATAACGTTATGCGTTATATAGTAATAGTATATAACGTTATACGTTATATAGTAATAGTATATAACGTTATGCGTTATATAGTAATAGTATATAACGTTATACGATAGTACGGAATAGTATATATCGTTATACGTTATATAGTAATATTATATAACGTTATACGTTATATAGTAATATTATATAACGTTATACGTTATAACGTAATAGTATATAACGTTATACGTTATATAGTAATAGTATATAACGTTATACGATAGTACGGAATAGTATATATCGTTATACGTTATATAGTGATAGTATATAACGTTATACGTTATATAGTAATAGTATATAACGTTATACGTTATATAGTAATAGTATATAACGTTATACGTTATATAGTAATAGTATATAACGTTATACGTTATATAGTAATAGTATATAACGTTATACGTTATTACGTAATAGTATATAACGTTATACGTTATATAGTAATAGTATATAACGTTATACGTTATATAGTAATAGTATATAACGTTATACGTTATATAGTAATAGTATATAACGTTATACGTTATATAGTAATAGTATATAACGTTATACGTTATATAGTAATAGTATATAACGTTATACGTTATATAGTAATAGTATATAACGTTATACGTTATATAGTAATAGTATATAACGTTATACGTTATATAGTAATAGTATATAACGTTATACGTTATATAGTAATATTATATAACGTTATGCGTTATATAGTAATAGTATATAACGATATACGCTATATAGTAATAGTATATAACGTTATGCGTTATATAGTAATAGTATATAACGTTATACGATAGTACGGAATAGTATATATCGTTATACGTTATATAGTAATAGTATATAACGTTATACGATAGTACGTAATAGTATATAACGTTATACGTTATATAGTAATAGTATATAACGTTATACGTTAATACGTAATAGTATATATCGTTATACGTTATATAGTAATAGTATATAACGTTATACGTTATATAGTAATAGTATATAACGTTATACGTTAATACGTGATAGTATATATCGTTATACGTTATATAGTAATAGTATATAACGTTATACGTTATATAGTAATAGTATATAACGTTATACGTTATATAGTAATAGTATATAACGTTATACGTTATATAGTAATAGTATATAACGTTATACGTTATATAGTAATGGTATATAACGATATACGTTATATAGTAATGGTATATAACGTTATACGTTATATAGTAATGGTATATAACGTTATACGTTATATAGTAATATTATATAACGTTATGCGTTATATAGTAATAGTATATAACGTTATACGTTATATAGTAATAGTATATAACGTTATGCATTATATAGTAATAGTATATAACGTTATACGATAGTACGGAATAGTATATATCGTTATACGTTATATAGTAATATTATATAACGTTATACGTTATATAGTAATATTATATAACGTTATACGTTATAACGTAATAGTATATAACGTTATACGTTATATAGTAATATTATATAACGTTATGCGTTATATAGTAATAGTATATAACGATATACGCTATATAGTAATAGTATATAACGTTATGCGTTATATAGTAATAGTATATAACGTTATACGATAGTACGGAATAGTATATATCGTTATACGTTATATAGTAATAGTATATAACATTATACGTTAGTACGTAATAATATACAACGTTATACGTCATATGGCAATACTATATAACGTTATACGTTATTACGTAATAGTATATAACGTTATACGTTATATAGTAATAGTATATAACGTTATACGTTATATAGTAATAGTATATAACGTTATGCATTATATAGTAATAGTATATAACGTTATACGATAGTACGGAATAGTATATATCGTTATACGTTATATAGTAATAGTATATAACGTTATACGTTATATAGTAATAGTATATAACGTTATGCATTATATAGTAATAGTATATAACGTTATACGATAGTACGGAATAGTATATATCGTTATACGTTATATAGTGATAGTATATAACATTATACGTTATATAGTAATAGTATATAACGTTATACGTTATATAGTAATAGTATATAACGTTATGCGTTATATAGTAATAGTATATAACGTTATACGTTATATAGTAATAGTATATAACGTTATACGATAGTACGCAATAGTATATATCGTTATACGTTATATAGTAATATTATATAACGTTATCCGTTATATAGTAATAGTATATAACGTTATACGTTATTACGTAATAGTATATAACGTTATACGATAGTACGGAATAGTATATATCGTTATACGTTATATAGTGATAGTATATAACGTTATACGTTATATAGTAATAGTATATAACGTTATACGTTATATAGTAATAGTATATAACGTTATACGTTATATAGTAATAGTATATAACGTTATACGTTATATAGTAATAGTATATAACGTTATACGTTATTACGTAATAGTATATAACGTTATACGTTATGTAGTAATAGTATATAACGTTATACGTTATGTAGTAATAGTATATAACGTTATACGTTATATAGTAATAGTATATAACGTTATACGTTATATAGTAATAGTATATAACGTTATACGTTATATAGTAATAGTATATAACGTTATACGTTATATAGTAATAGTATATAACGTTATACGTTATATAGTAATAGTATATAACGTTATGCGTTATATAGTAATAGTATATAACGTTATACGTTAATACGTAATAGTATATATCGTTATACGTTATATAGTAATAGTATATAACGTTATGCGTTATATAGTAATAGTATATAACGTTATACGTTATATAGTAATAGTATATAACGTTATACGTTATATAGTAATAGTATATAACGTTATACGTTATATAGTAATAGTATATAACGTTATGCGTTATATAGTTATAGTATAGAACGTTATACGTTATATAGTAATAGTATATAACGTTATACGTTATATAGTAATAGTATATAACGTTATACGTTATATAGTAATAGTATATAACGTTATACGTTATATAGTAATAGTATATAACGTTATACGTTATATAGTAATATTATATAACGTTATGCGTTATATAGTAATAGTATATAACGATATACGCTATATAGTAATAGTATATAACGTTATGCGTTATATAGTAATAGTATATAACGTTATACGATAGTACGGAATAGTATATATCGTTATACGTTATATAGTAATAGTATATAACATTATACGTTAGTACGTAATAATATACAACGTTATACGTCATATGGCAATACTATATAACGTTATACGTTATTACGTAATAGTATAAAGCGTTATACGTTATATAGTAATAGTATATAACGTTATACGTTATATAGTAATAGTATATAACGTTATACGTTATATAGTAATAGTATATAACGTTATACGTTATTACGTAATAGTATATAACGTTATACGTTATATAGTAATAGTATATAACGTTATACGTTACATAGTAATAGTATATAACGTTATACGTTAATACGTAATAGTATATATCGTTATACGTTATATAGTAATAGTATATAACGTTATACGTTATATAGTAATATTATATAACGTTATGCGTTATATAGTAATAGTATATAACGTTATACGTTATATAGTAATAGTATATAACGTTATGCATTATATAGTAATAGTATATAACGTTATACGATAGTACGGAATAGTATATATCGTTATACGTTATATAGTAATATTATATAACGTTATACGTTATATAGTAATAGTATATAACGTTATACGTTATAACGTAATAGTATATAACGTTATACGTTATATAGTAATAGTATATAACGTTATACGATAGTACGGAATAGTATATATCGTTATACGGTATATAGTGATAGTATATAACGTTATACGTTATATAGTAATAGTATATAACGTTATACGTTATATAGTAATAGTATATAACGTTATACGTTATATAGTAATAGTATATAACGTTATACGTTATATAGTAATAGTATATAACGTTATACGTTATTACGTAATAGTATATAACGTTATACGTTATATAGTAATAGTATATAACGTTATACGTTATATAGTAATAGTATATAACGTTATACGTTATATAGTAATAGTATATAACGTTATGCGTTATATAGTTATAGTATAGAACGTTATACGTTATATAGTAATACTATATAACGTTATACGTTATATAGTAATAGTATATAACGTTATACGTTATATAGTAATAGTATATAACGTTATACGTTATATAGTAATAGTATATAACGTTATACGTTATATAGTAATATTATATAACGTTATGCGTTATATAGTAATAGTATATAACGTTATACGTTATATAGTAATAGTATATAACGTTATGCGTTATATAGTTATAGTATAGAACGTTATACGTTATATAGTAATACTATATATCGTTATACGTTATATAGTAATAGTATATAACATTATACGTTAGTACGTAATAATATACAACGTTATACGTCATATGGCAATACTATATAACGTTATACGTTATTACGTAATAGTATATAACGTTATACGTTATATAGTAATAGTATATAACGTTATACGTTATATAGTAATAGTATATAACGTTATACGTTATATAGTAATGGTATATAACGTTATACGTTATATAGTAATATTATATAACGTTATACGATAGTACGGAATAGTATATATCGTTATACGTTATATAGTAATAGTATATAACGTTATACGTTATATAGTAATAGTATATAACGTTATACGTTATATAGTAATAGTATATAACGTTATACGTTAATACGTAATAGTATATATCGTTACACGTTATATAGTATAAGTATATAACGTCATACGTTATATAGTAATAGTATATAACGTTATACGTTATATAGTAATATTACATAAAGTTATGTGTTATATAGTAATAGTATATAACGTTATACGTTACATAGTAATAGTATATAACGTTATACGTTATATAGTAATGGTATATAACGTTATACGTTATATAGTAATATTATATAACGTTATGCGTTATATAGTAATAGTATATAACGTTATACGTTATATAGTAATAGTATATAACGTTATACGTTATATAGTAATAGTATATAACGTTATACGTTATATAGTAATAGTATATAACGTTATACGTTATATAGTAATAGTATATAACGTTATGCGTTATATAGTAATAGTATATAACGTTATACGTTATATAGTAATAGTATATAACGTTATACGATAGTACGTAATAGTATATAACGTTATACGTTATATAGTAATAGTATATAACGTTATACGTTAATACGTAATAGTATATATCGTTATACGTTATATAGTAATAGTATATAACGTTATACGTTATATAGTAATAGTATATAACGTTATACGATAGTACGTAATAGTATATAACGTTATACGTTAATACGTAATAGTATATATCGTTATACGTTATATAGTAATAGTATATAACGTTATACGTTATATAGTAATAGTATATAACGTTATACGTTATATAGTAATAGTATATAACGTTATACGTTATATAGTAATAGTATATAACGTTATACGTTAATACGTGATAGTATATATCGTTATACGTTATATAGTAATAGTATATAACGTTATACGTTATATAGTAATATTATATAACGTTATGCGTTATATAGAAATAGTATATAACGTTATACGTTATATAGTAATAGTATATAACGTTATACGCTATATAGTAATAGTATATAACGTTATACGTTATATAGTAATAGTATATAACGTTATACGATAGTACGTAATAGTATATAACGTTATACGTTATATAGTAATAGTATATAACGTTATACGTTAATACGTAATAGTATATATCGTTATACGTTATATAGTAATAGTATATAACGTTATACGTTATATAGTAATAGTATATAACGTTATACGTTAATACGTAATAGTATATATCGTTATACGTTATATAGTAATAGTATATAACGTTATACGTTATATAGTAATAGTATATAACGTTATACGTTATATAGTAATAGTATATAACGTTATACGTTATATAGTAATGGTATATAACGATATACGTTATATAGTAATGGTATATAACGTTATACGTTATATAGTAATGGTATATAACGTTATACGTTATATAGTAATAGTATATAACGTTATGCATTATATAGTAATAGTATATGACGTTATACGATAGTACGGAATAGTATATATCGTTATACGTTATATAGTAATATTATATAACGTTATACGTTATATAGTAATATTATATAACGTTATACGTTATATAGTAATATTATATAACGTTATACGTTATATAGTAATATTATATAACGTTATACGTTATAACGTAATAGTATATAACGTTATACGTTATATAGTAATATTATATAACGTTATGCGTTATATAGTAATAGTATATAACGATATACGCTATATAGTAATAGTATATAACGTTATGCGTTATATAGTAATAGTATATAACGTTATACGATAGTACGGAATAGTATATATCGTTATACGTTATATAGTAATAGTATATAACATTATACGTTAGTACGTAATAATATACAACGTTATACGTCATATGGCAATACTATATAACGTTATACGTTATTACGTAATAGTATATAACGTTATACGTTATATAGTAATAGTATATAACGTTATACGTTATATAGTAATAGTATATAACGTTATACGTTATATAGTAATGGTATATAACGTTATACGTTATATAGTAATATTATATAACGTTATACGATAGTACGGAATAGTATATATCGTTATACGTTATATAGTAATAGTATATAACGTTATACGTTATATAGTAATAGTATATAACGTTATACGTTAATACGTGATAGTATATATCGTTATACGTTATATAGTAATAGTATATAACGTTATACGTTATATAGTAATATTATATAACGTTATGCGTTATATAGTAATAGTATAGAACGTTATACGTTATATAGTAATAGTATATAACGTTATGCGTTATATAGTAATAGTATATAACGTTATACGTTATATAGTAATAGTATATAACGTTATACGTTATATAGTAATAGTATATAACGTTATACGTTATATAGTAATAGTATATAACGTTATACGTTATATAGTAATGGTATATAACGATATACGTTATATAGTAATGGTATATAACGTTATACGTTATATAGTAATGGTATATAACGTTATACGTTATATAGTAATATTATATAACGTTATGCGTTATATAGTAATAGTATATAACGTTATACGTTATATAGTATTAGTATATAACGTTATGCATTATATAGTAATAGTATATAACGTTATACGATAGTACGGAATAGTATATATCGTTATACGTTATATAGTAATATTATATAACGTTATACGTTATATAGTAATATTATATAACGTTATACGTTATAACGTAATAGTATATAACGTTATACGTTATATAGTAATAGTATATAACGTTATACGATAGTACGGAATAGTATATATCGTTATACGTTATATAGTGATAGTATATAACGTTATACGTTATATAGTAATAGTATATAACGTTATACGTTATATAGTAATAGTATATAACGTTATACGTTATATAGTAATAGTATATAACGTTATACGTTATATAGTAATAGTATATAACGTTATACGTTATATAGTAATGGTATATAACGTTATACGTTATATAGTAATATTATATAACGTTATGCGTTATATAGTAATAGTATATAACGTTATACGTTATATAGTAATAGTATATAACGTTATGCGTTATATAGTAATAGTATAGAACGTTATACGTTATATAGTAATAGTATATATCGTTATGCGTTATATAGTAATAGTATATAACGTTATACGTTATATAGTAATAGTATATAACGTTATACGTTATATAGTAATAGTATATAACGTTATACGTTATATAGTAATAGTATATAACGTTATACGTTATATAGTAATGGTATATAACGATATACGTTATATAGTAATGGTATATAACGTTATACGTTATATAGTAATATTATATAACGTTATGCGTTATATAGTAATAGTATATAACGTTATGCATTATATAGTAATAGTATATAACGTTATACGATAGTACGGAATAGTATATATCGTTATACGTTATATAGTAATATTATATAACGTTATACGTTATATAGTAATATTATATAACGTTATACGTTATAACGTAATAGTATATAACGTTATACGTTATATAGTAATATTATATAACGTTATACGTTATATAGTAATAGTATATAACGTTATACGTTATTACGTAATAGTATATAACGTTATACGTTATATAGTAATAGTATATAACATTATACGTTAGTACGTAATAGTATATATCGTTATACGTTATATAGTAATGGTATATAACGTTATACGTTATATAGTAATGGTATATAACGTTATACGTTATATAGTAATATTATATAACGTTATGCGTTATATAGTAATAGTATATAACGTTATACGTTATATAGTAATAGTATATAACGTTATACGTTATATAGTAATAGTATATAACGTTATACGTTATATAGTAATAGTATATAACGTTATACGTTATATAGTAATAGTATATAACGTTATACGTTATTACGTAATAGTATATAACGTTATACGTTATATAGTAATAGTATATAACGTTATACGTTATATAGTAATAGTATATAACGTTATGTGTTATATAGTAATAGTATATAACGTTATACGTTACATAGTAATAGTATATAACGTTATACGTTATATAGTAATGGTATATAACGTTATACGTTATATAGTAATATTATATAACGTTATGCGTTATATAGTAATAGTATATAACGTTATACGTTATATAGTAATAGTATATAACGTTATACGTTATATAGTAATAGTATATAACGTTATACGTTAATACGTGATAGTATATATCGTTATACGTTATATAGTAATAGTATATAACGTTATACGTTAATACGTAATAGTATATATCGTTATACGTTATATAGTATAAGTATATAACGTCATACGTTATATAGTAATAGTATATAACGTTATACGTTATATAGTAATGGTATATAACGTTATACGTTATATAGTAATATTATATAACGTTATGCGTTATATAGTAATAGTATATAACGTTATACGTTATATAGTAATAGTATATAACGTTATACGTTATATAGTAATAGTATATAACGTTATACGTTATATAGTAATAGTATATAACGTTATACGTTAATACGTAATAGTATATATCGTTATACGTTATATAGTAATAGTATATAACGTTATACGTTATATAGTAATAGTATATAACGTTATACGTTAGTACGTAATAGTATATATCGTTATACGTTATATAGTAATGGTATATAACGTTATACGTTATATAGTAATGGTATATAACGTCATACGTTATATAGTAATAGTATATAACGTTATACGTTACATAGTAATATTACATAACGTTATGTGTTATATAGTAATAGTATATAACGTTATACGTTATATAGTAATAGTATATAACGTTATACGTTATATAGTAATAGTATATAACGTTATACGTTATATAGTAATAGTATATAACGTTATACGATAGTACGTAATAGTATATAACGTTATACGTTATATAGTAATAGTATATAACGTTATACGTTAATACGTAATAGTATATATCGTTATACGTTATATAGTAATAGTATATAACGTTATACGTTATATAGTAATAGTATATAACGTTATACGTTATATAGTAATAGTATATAACGTTATACGTTAATACGTGATAGTATATATCGTTATACGTTATATAGTAATATTATATAACGTTATGCGCTATATAGTAATAGTATATAACGTTATACGTTATATAGTAATAGTATATAACGTTATGCATTATACAGTAATAGTATATAACGTTATACGATAGTACGGAATAGTATATATCGTTATACGTTATATAGTAAAAGTATATAACGTTATACGTTATATAGTAATAGTATATAACGTTATACGTTATATAGTAATAGTATATAACGTTATACGTTAATACGTAATAGTATATATCGTTATACGTTATATAGTAATAGTATATAACGTTATGCGTTATATAGTAATAGTATATAACGTTATACGTTATATAGTAATATTATATAACGTTGTGCGTTATATAATAATAGTATATAACGTTATACGTTATATAGTAATAGTATATAACGTTATACGTTATATAGTAATAGTATATAACGTTATACGTTATATAGTAATATTATATAACGTTATGCGTTATATAGTAATAGTATAGAACGTTATACGTTATATAGTAATATTATATAACGTTATGCGCTATATAGTAATAGTATATAACGTTATACGTTATATAGTAATAGTATATAACGTTATGCATTATACAGTAATAGTATATAACGTTATACGATAGTACGGAATAGTATATATCGTTATACGTTATATAGTAAAAGTATATAACGTTATACGTTATATAGTAATAGTATATAACGTTATACGTTATATAGTAATAGTATATAACGTTATACGTTAATACGTAATAGTATATATCGTTATTCGTTATATAGTAATAGTATATAACGTTATGCGTTATATAGTAATAGTATATAACGTTATACGTTATATAGTATAAGTATATAACGTTATACGTTATATAGTAATAGTATAGAACGTTATACGTTATATAGTAATAGTATATAACGTTATGCGTTATATAGTAATAGTATATAACGTTATACGTTATATAGTAATAGTATATAACGTTATACGTTATATAGTAATAGTATATAACGTTATACGTTATATAGTAATAGTATATAACGTTATACGTTATATAGTAATAGTATATAACGTTATACGTTAATACGTAATAGTATATATCGTTATACGTTATATAGTAATAGTATATAACGTTATGCGTTATATAGTAATAGTATATAACGTTATACGTTATATAGTAATATTATATAACGTTGTGCGTTATATAATAATAGTATATAACGTTATACGTTATATAGTAATAGTATATAACGTTATACGTTATATAGTAATAGTATATAACGTTATACGTTATATAGTAATATTATATAACGTTATGCGTTATATAGTAATAGTATAGAACGTTATACGTTATATAGTAATATTATATAACGTTATGCGCTATATAGTAATAGTATATAACGTTATACGTTATATAGTAATAGTATATAACGTTATGCATTATACAGTAATAGTATATAACGTTATACGATAGTACGGAATAGTATATATCGTTATACGTTATATAGTAAAAGTATATAACGTTATACGTTATATAGTAATAGTATATAACGTTATACGTTATATAGTAATAGTATATAACGTTATACGTTAATACGTAATAGTATATATCGTTATTCGTTATATAGTAATAGTATATAACGTTATGCGTTATATAGTAGTAGTATATAACGTTATACGTTATATAGTATAAGTATATAACGTTATACGTTATATAGTAATAGTATAGAACGTTATACGTTATATAGTAATAGTATATAACGTTATGCGTTATATAGTAATAGTATATAACGTTATACGTTATATAGTAATAGTATATAACGTTATACGTTAATACGTAATAGTATATATCGTTATACGTTATATAGTAATAGTATATAACGTTATACATTATATAGTAATAGTATATAACGTTATACGTTATATAGTAATAGTATATAACGTTATACGTTAATACGTGATAGTATATATCGTTATACGTTATATAGTAATAGTATATAACGTTATACGTTATATAGTAATATTATATAACGTTATGCGTTATATAGTAATAGTATAGAACGTTATACGTTATATAGTAATAGTATATAACGTTATGCGTTATATAGTAATAGTATATAACGTTATACGTTATATAGTAATAGTATATAACGTTATACGTTATATAGTAATAGTATATAACGTTATACGTTATATAGTAATAGTATATAACGTTATACGTTATATAGTAATGGTATATAACGATATACGTTATATAGTAATGGTATATAACGTTATACGTTATATAGTAATGGTATATAACGTTATACGTTATATAGTAATATTATATAACGTTATGCGTTATATAGTAATAGTATATAACGTTATACGTTATATAGTAATAGTATATAACGTTATGCATTATATAGTAATAGTATATAACGTTATACGATAGTACGGAATAGTATATATCGTTATACGTTATATAGTAATATTATATAACGTTATACGTTATATAGTAATATTATATAACGTTATACGTTATAACGTAATAGTATATAACGTTATACGTTATATAGTAATAGTATATAACGTTATACGATAGTACGGAATAGTATATATCGTTATACGTTATATAGTGATAGTATATAACGTTATACGTTATATAGTAATAGTATATAACGTTATACGTTATATAGTAATAGTATATAACGTTATACGTTATATAGTAATAGTATATAACGTTATACGTTATATAGTAATAGTATATAACGTTATACGTTATATAGTAATGGTATATAACGTTATACGTTATATAGTAATATTATATAACGTTATGCGTTATATAGTAATAGTATATAACGTTATACGTTATATAGTAATAGTATATAACGTTATGCGTTATATAGTAATAGTATAGAACGTTATACGTTATATAGTAATAGTATATAACGTTATGCGTTATATAGTAATAGTATATAACGTTATACGTTATATAGTAATAGTATATAACGTTATACGTTATATAGTAATAGTATATAACGTTATACGTTATATAGTAATAGTATATAACGTTATACGTTATATAGTAATGGTATATAACGATATACGTTATATAGTAATGGTATATAACGTTATACGTTATATAGTAATATTATATAACGTTATGCGTTATATAGTAATAGTATATAACGTTATGCATTATATAGTAATAGTATATAACGTTATACGATAGTACGGAATAGTATATATCGTTATACGTTATATAGTAATATTATATAACGTTATACGTTATATAGTAATATTATATAACGTTATACGTTATAACGTAATAGTATATAACGTTATACGTTATATAGTAATATTATATAACGTTATACGTTATATAGTAATAGTATATAACGTTATACGTTATTACGTAATAGTATATAACGTTATACGTTATATAGTAATAGTATATAACATTATACGTTAGTACGTAATAGTATATATCGTTATACGTTATATAGTAATGGTATATAACGTTATACGTTATATAGTAATGGTATATAACGTTATACGTTATATAGTAATATTATATAACGTTATGCGTTATATAGTAATAGTATATAACGTTATACGTTATATAGTAATAGTATATAACGTTATACGTTATATAGTAATAGTATATAACGTTATACGTTATATAGTAATAGTATATAACGTTATACGTTATATAGTAATAGTATATAACGTTATACGTTATTACGTAATAGTATATAACGTTATACGTTATATAGTAATAGTATATAATGTTATACGTTATATAGTAATAGTATATAACGTTATGTGTTATATAGTAATAGTATATAACGTTATACGTTACATAGTAATAGTATATAACGTTATACGTTATATAGTAATGGTATATAACGTTATACGTTATATAGTAATATTATATAACGTTATGCGTTATATAGTAATAGTATATAACGTTATACGTTATATAGTAATAGTATATAACGTTATACGTTATATAGTAATAGTATATAACGTTATACGTTAATACGTGATAGTATATATCGTTATACGTTATATAGTAATAGTATATAACGTTATACGTTAATACGTAATAGTATATATCGTTATACGTTATATAGTATAAGTATATAACGTCATACGTTATATAGTAATAGTATATAACGTTATACGTTATATAGTAATATTACATAACGTTATGTGTTATATAGTAATAGTATATAACGTTATACGTTACATAGTAATAGTATATAACGTTATACGTTATATAGTAATGGTATATAACGTTATACGTTATATAGTAATATTATATAACGTTATGCGTTATATAGTAATAGTATATAACGTTATACGTTATATAGTAATAGTATATAACGTTATACGTTATATAGTAATAGTATATAACGTTATACGTTATATAGTAATAGTATATAACGTTATACGTTATATAGTAATAGTATATAACGCTATACGTTATATAGTAATAGTATATAACGTTATACGTTATATAGTAATAGTATATAACGTTATACGATAGTACGTAATAGTATATAACGTTATACGTTATATAGTAATAGTATATAACGTTATACGTTAATACGTAATAGTATATATCGTTATACGTTATATAGTAATAGTATATAACGTTATACGTTATATAGTAATAGTATATAACGTTATACGTTATATAGTAATAGTATATAACGTTATACGTTAATACGTGATAGTATATATCGTTATACGTTATATAGTAATAGTATATAACGTTATACGTTATATAGTAATATTATATAACGTTATGCGCTATATAGTAATAGTATATAACGTTATACGTTATATAGTAATAGTATATAACGTTATGCATTATACAGTAATAGTATATAACGTTATACGATAGTACGGAATAGTATATATCGTTATACGTTATATAGTAAAAGTATATAACGTTATACGTTATATAGTAATAGTATATAACGTTATACGTTATATAGTAATAGTATATAACGTTATACGTTAATACGTAATAGTATATATCGTTATACGTTATATAGTAATAGTATATAACGTTATGCGTTATATAGTAATAGTATATAACGTTATACGTTATATAGTAATATTATATAACGTTGTGCGTTATATAATAATAGTATATAACGTTATACGTTATATAGTAATAGTATATAACGTTATACGTTATATAGTAATAGTATATAACGTTATACGTTATATAGTAATATTATATAACGTTATGCGTTATATAGTAATAGTATAGAACGTTATACGTTATATAGTAATATTATATAACGTTATGCGCTATATAGTAATAGTATATAACGTTATACGTTATATAGTAATAGTATATAACGTTATGCATTATACAGTAATAGTATATAACGTTATACGATAGTACGGAATAGTATATATCGTTATACGTTATATAGTAAAAGTATATAACGTTATACGTTATATAGTAATAGTATATAACGTTATACGTTATATAGTAATAGTATATAACGTTATACGTTAATACGTAATAGTATATATCGTTATTCGTTATATAGTAATAGTATATAACGTTATGCGTTATATAGTAATAGTATATAACGTTATACGTTATATAGTATAAGTATATAACGTTATACGTTATATAGTAATAGTATAGAACGTTATACGTTATATAGTAATAGTATATAACGTTATGCGTTATATAGTAATAGTATATAACGTTATACGTTATATAGTAATAGTATATAACGTTATACGTTATATAGTAATAGTATATAACGTTATACGTTATATAGTAATAGTATATAACGTTATACGTTATATAGTAATAGTATATAACGTTATACGTTAATACGTAATAGTATATATCGTTATACGTTATATAGTAATAGTATATAACGTTATGCGTTATATAGTAATAGTATATAACGTTATACGTTATATAGTAATATTATATAACGTTGTGCGTTATATAATAATAGTATATAACGTTATACGTTATATAGTAATAGTATATAACGTTATACGTTATATAGTAATAGTATATAACGTTATACGTTATATAGTAATATTATATAACGTTATGCGTTATATAGTAATAGTATAGAACGTTATACGTTATATAGTAATATTATATAACGTTATGCGCTATATAGTAATAGTATATAACGTTATACGTTATATAGTAATAGTATATAACGTTATGCATTATACAGTAATAGTATATAACGTTATACGATAGTACGGAATAGTATATATCGTTATACGTTATATAGTAAAAGTATATAACGTTATACGTTATATAGTAATAGTATATAACGTTATACGTTATATAGTAATAGTATATAACGTTATACGTTAATACGTAATAGTATATATCGTTATTCGTTATATAGTAATAGTATATAACGTTATGCGTTATATAGTAGTAGTATATAACGTTATACGTTATATAGTATAAGTATATAACGTTATACGTTATATAGTAATAGTATAGAACGTTATACGTTATATAGTAATAGTATATAACGTTATGCGTTATATAGTAATAGTATATAACGTTATACGTTATATAGTAATAGTATATAACGTTATACGTTATATAGTAATAGTATATAACGTTATACGTTATATAGTAATAGTATATAACGTTATACGTTATATAGTAATAGTATATAACGATATACGTTATATAGTAATGGTATATAATGTTATACGTTATATAGTAATGGTATATAACGTTATACGTTATAAAGTAATATTATATAACGTTATGCGTTATATAGTAATAGTATATAACATTATACGTTAGTACGTAATAGTATATATCGTTATACGTTATATAGTAATAGTATATAACGTTATACGTTATATAGTAATAGTATATAACGTTATACGTTATATAGTAATAGTATATAACGTTATACGTTAATACGTAATAGTATATATCGTTATACGTTATATAGTAATAGTATATAACGTTATGCGTTATATAGTAATAGTATATAACGTTATACGATATATAGTATAAGTATATAACGTTATACGTTATATAATAATAGTATATAACGTTATACGTTATATAGTAATAGTATGTAACGTTATACGTTATATAGTAATAGTATATAACGTTATACGTTATATAGTAATAGTATATAACGTTATACGTTATATAGTAATAGTATATAACGTTATACGTTATATAGTAATAGTATATAACGTTATACGTTATATAGTAATAGTATATAACGTTATACGTTAATACGTAATAGTATATATCGTTATACGTTATATAGTAATAGTATATAACGTTATACGTTATATAGTAATAGTATATAACGTTATACGTTATATAGTAATAGTATATAACGTTATACGTTAATACGTAATAGTATATACCGTTATACGTTATATAGTAATAGTATATAACGTTATGCGTTATATAGTAATAGTATATAACCTTATACGATATATAGTATCAGTATATAACGTTATACGTTATATAATAATAGTATATAACGTTATACGTTATATAGTAATAGTATATAACGTTATACGTTATATAGTAATATTATATAACGTTATGCGTTATATAGTTATAGTATAGAACGTTATACGTTATATAGTAATAGTATATAACGTTATACGTTATATAGTAATAGTATATAACGTTATACGTTATATAGTAATAGTATATAACGTTATACGTTATATAGTAATAGTATATAACGTTATACGTTATATAGTAATAGTATATAACGTTATACGTTATATAGTAATATTATATAACGTTATGCGTTATATAGTAATAGTATATAACGATATACGCTATATAGTAATAGTATATAACGTTATGCGTTATATAGTAATAGTATATAACGTTATACGATAGTACGGAATAGTATATATCGTTATACGTTATATAGTAATAGTATATAACATTATACGTCAGTACGTAATAATATACAACGTTATACGTGATATGGCAATACTATATAACGTTATACGTTATTACGTAATAGTATATAACGTTATACGTCATATAGTAATAGTATATAACGTTATACGTTATATAGTAATAGTATATAACGTTATACGTTATATAGTAATGGTATATAACGTTATACGTTATATAGTAATATTATATAACGTTATACGATAGTACGGAATAGTATATATCGTTATACGTTATATAGTAATAGTATATAACGTTATACGTTATATAGTAATAGTATATAACGTTATACGTTATATAGTAATAGTATATAACGTTATACGTTAATACGTAATAGTATATATCGTTATACGTTATATAGTATAAGTATATAACGTCATACGTTATATAGTAATAGTATATAACGTTATACGTTATATAGTAATATTACATAACGTTATGTGTTATATAGTAATAGTATATAACGTTATACGTTACATAGTAATAGTATATAACGTTATACGTTATATAGTAATGGTATATAACGTTATACGTTATATAGTAATATTATATAACGTTATGCGTTATATAGTAATAGTATATAACGTTATACGTTATATAGTAATAGTATATAACGTTATACGTTATATAGTAATAGTATATAACGTTATACGTTATATAGTAATAGTATATAACGTTATACGTTATATAGTAATAGTATATAACGTTATACGTTATATAGTAATAGTATATAACGTTATACGTTATATAGTAATAGTATATAACGTTATACGATAGTACGTAATAGTATATAACGTTATACGTTATATAGTAATAGTATATAACGTTATACGTTAATACGTAATAGTATATATCGTTATACGTTATATAGTAATAGTATATAACGTTATACGTTATATAGTAATAGTATATAACGTTATACGTTATATAGTAATAGTATATAACGTTATACGTTATATAGTAATATTATATAACGTTATGCGCTATATAGTAATAGTATATAACGTTATACGTTATATAGTAATAGTATATAACGTTATGCATTATACAGTAATAGTATATAACGTTATACGATAGTACGGAATAGTATATATCGTTATACGTTATATAGTAAAAGTATATAACGTTATACGTTATATAGTAATAGTATATAACGTTATACGTTATATAGTAATAGTATATAACGTTATACGTTAATACGTAATAGTATATATCGTTATACGTTATATAGTAATAGTATATAACGTTATACGTTAATACGTAATAGTATATATCGTTATACGTTATATAGTAATAGTATATAACGTTATACGTTATATAGTAATAGTATATAACGTTATACGTTATATAGTAATAGTATATAACGTTATACGTTAATACGTAATAGTATATACCGTTATACGTTATATAGTAATAGTATATAACGTTATGCGTTATATAGTAATAGTATATAACCTTATACGATATATAGTATCAGTATATAACGTTATACGTTATATAATAATAGTATATAACGTTATACGTTATATAGTAATAGTATATAACGTTATACGTTATATAGTAATATTATATAACGTTATGCGTTATATAGTTATAGTATAGAACGTTATACGTTATATAGTAATAGTATATAACGTTATACGTTATATAGTAATAGTATATAACGTTATACGTTATATAGTAATAGTATATAACGTTATACGTTATATAGTAATAGTATATAACGTTATACGTTATATAGTAATAGTATATAACGTTATACGTTATATAGTAATATTATATAACGTTATGCGTTATATAGTAATAGTATATAACGATATACGCTATATAGTAATAGTATATAACGTTATGCGTTATATAGTAATAGTATATAACGTTATACGATAGTACGGAATAGTATATATCGTTATACGTTATATAGTAATAGTATATAACATTATACGTCAGTACGTAATAATATACAACGTTATACGTGATATGGCAATACTATATAACGTTATACGTTATTACGTAATAGTATATAACGTTATACGTCATATAGTAATAGTATATAACGTTATACGTTATATAGTAATAGTATATAACGTTATACGTTATATAGTAATGGTATATAACGTTATACGTTATATAGTAATATTATATAACGTTATACGATAGTACGGAATAGTATATATCGTTATACGTTATATAGTAATAGTATATAACGTTATACGTTATATAGTAATAGTATATAACGTTATACGTTATATAGTAATAGTATATAACGTTATACGTTAATACGTAATAGTATATATCGTTATACGTTATATAGTATAAGTATATAACGTCATACGTTATATAGTAATAGTATATAACGTTATACGTTATATAGTAATATTACATAACGTTATGTGTTATATAGTAATAGTATATAACGTTATACGTTACATAGTAATAGTATATAACGTTATACGTTATATAGTAATGGTATATAACGTTATACGTTATATAGTAATATTATATAACGTTATGCGTTATATAGTAATAGTATATAACGTTATACGTTATATAGTAATAGTATATAACGTTATACGTTATATAGTAATAGTATATAACGTTATACGTTATATAGTAATAGTATATAACGTTATACGTTAATACGTAATAGTATATACCGTTATACGTTATATAGTAATAGTATATAACGTTATGCGTTATATAGTAATAGTATATAACCTTATACGATATATAGTATCAGTATATAACGTTATACGTTATATAATAATAGTATATAACGTTATACGTTATATAGTAATAGTATATAACGTTATACGTTATATAGTAATATTATATAACGTTATGCGTTATATAGTTATAGTATAGAACGTTATACGTTATATAGTAATAGTATATAACGTTATACGTTATATAGTAATAGTATATAACGTTATACGTTATATAGTAATAGTATATAACGTTATACGTTATATAGTAATAGTATATAACGATATACGTTATATAGTAATGGTATATAATGTTATACGTTATATAGTAATGGTATATAACGTTATACGTTATAAAGTAATATTATATAACGTTATGCGTTATATAGTAATAGTATATAACATTATACGTTAGTACGTAATAGTATATATCGTTATACGTTATATAGTAATAGTATATAACGTTATACGTTATATAGTAATAGTATATAACGTTATACGTTATATAGTAATAGTATATAACGTTATACGTTAATACGTAATAGTATATATCGTTATACGTTATATAGTAATAGTATATAACGTTATGCGTTATATAGTAATAGTATATAACGTTATACGATATATAGTATAAGTATATAACGTTATACGTTATATAATAATAGTATATAACGTTATACGTTATATAGTAATAGTATGTAACGTTATACGTTATATAGTAATAGTATATAACGTTATACGTTATATAGTAATAGTATATAACGTTATACGTTATATAGTAATAGTATATAACGTTATACGTTATATAGTAATAGTATATAACGTTATACGTTATATAGTAATAGTATATAACGTTATACGTTAATACGTAATAGTATATATCGTTATACGTTATATAGTAATAGTATATAACGTTATACGTTATATAGTAATAGTATATAACGTTATACGTTATATAGTAATAGTATATAACGTTATACGTTAATACGTAATAGTATATACCGTTATACGTTATATAGTAATAGTATATAACGTTATGCGTTATATAGTAATAGTATATAACCTTATACGATATATAGTATCAGTATATAACGTTATACGTTATATAATAATAGTATATAACGTTATACGTTATATAGTAATAGTATATAACGTTATACGTTATATAGTAATATTATATAACGTTATGCGTTATATAGTTATAGTATAGAACGTTATACGTTATATAGTAATAGTATATAACGTTATACGTTATATAGTAATAGTATATAACGTTATACGTTATATAGTAATAGTATATAACGTTATACGTTATATAGTAATAGTATATAACGTTATACGTTATATAGTAATAGTATATAACGTTATACGTTATATAGTAATATTATATAACGTTATGCGTTATATAGTAATAGTATATAACGATATACGCTATATAGTAATAGTATATAACGTTATGCGTTATATAGTAATAGTATATAACGTTATACGATAGTACGGAATAGTATATATCGTTATACGTTATATAGTAATAGTATATAACATTATACGTCAGTACGTAATAATATACAACGTTATACGTGATATGGCAATACTATATAACGTTATACGTTATTACGTAATAGTATATAACGTTATACGTCATATAGTAATAGTATATAACGTTATACGTTATATAGTAATAGTATATAACGTTATACGTTATATAGTAATGGTATATAACGTTATACGTTATATAGTAATATTATATAACGTTATACGATAGTACGGAATAGTATATATCGTTATACGTTATATAGTAATAGTATATAACGTTATACGTTATATAGTAATAGTATATAACGTTATACGTTATATAGTAATAGTATATAACGTTATACGTTAATACGTAATAGTATATATCGTTATACGTTATATAGTATAAGTATATAACGTCATACGTTATATAGTAATAGTATATAACGTTATACGTTATATAGTAATATTACATAACGTTATGTGTTATATAGTAATAGTATATAACGTTATACGTTACATAGTAATAGTATATAACGTTATACGTTATATAGTAATGGTATATAACGTTATACGTTATATAGTAATATTATATAACGTTATGCGTTATATAGTAATAGTATATAACGTTATACGTTATATAGTAATAGTATATAACGTTATACGTTATATAGTAATAGTATATAACGTTATACGTTATATAGTAATAGTATATAACGTTATACGTTATATAGTAATAGTATATAACGTTATACGTTATATAGTAATAGTATATAACGTTATACGTTATATAGTAATAGTATATAACGTTATACGATAGTACGTAATAGTATATAACGTTATACGTTATATAGTAATAGTATATAACGTTATACGTTAATACGTAATAGTATATATCGTTATACGTTATATAGTAATAGTATATAACGTTATACGTTATATAGTAATAGTATATAACGTTATACGTTATATAGTAATAGTATATAACGTTATACGTTATATAGTAATATTATATAACGTTATGCGCTATATAGTAATAGTATATAACGTTATACGTTATATAGTAATAGTATATAACGTTATGCATTATACAGTAATAGTATATAACGTTATACGATAGTACGGAATAGTATATATCGTTATACGTTATATAGTAAAAGTATATAACGTTATACGTTATATAGTAATAGTATATAACGTTATACGTTATATAGTAATAGTATATAACGTTATACGTTAATACGTAATAGTATATATCGTTATACGTTATATAGTAATAGTATATAACGTTATGCGTTATATAGTAATAGTATATAACGTTATACGTTATATAGTATAAGTATATAACGTTATACGTTATATAGTAATAGTATATAACGTTATACGTTATATAGTAATATTATATAACGTTGTGCGTTATATAATAATAGTATATAACGTTATACGTTATATAGTAATAGTATATAACGTTATACGTTATATAGTAATAGTATATAACGTTATACGTTATATAGTAATATTATATAACGTTATGCGTTATATAGTAATAGTATATAACGTTATGCGTTATATAGTAATAGTATATAACGATATACGCTATATAGTAATAGTATATAACGTTATGCGTTATATAGTAATAGTATATAACGTTATACGATAGTACGGAATAGTATATATCGTTATACGTTATATAGTAATAGTATATAACATTATACGTTAGTACGTAATAATATACAACGTTATACGTGATATGGCAATACTATATAACGTTATACGTTATTACGTAATAGTATATAACGTTATACGTAATATAGTAATAGTATATAACGTTATACGTTATATAGTAATAGTATATAACGTTATACGTTATATAGTAATGGTATATAACGTTATACGTTATATAGTAATGGTATATAACGTTATACGTTATATAGTAATATTATATAACGTTATGCGTTATATAGTAATAGTATATAACGTTATACGTTATATAGTAATAGTATATAACGTTATACGTTATATAGTAATAGTATATAACGTTATACGTTATATAGTAATAGTATATAACGTTATACGTTATATAGTAATAGTATATAACGTTATACGTTATATAGTAATAGTATATAACGTTATACGTTAATACGTAATAGTATATATCGTTATACGTTATATAGTAATAGTATATAACGTTATGCGTTATATAGTAATAGTATATAACGTTCTACGTTACATAGTAATATTATATAACGTTGTGCGTTATATAATAATAGTATATAACGTTATACGTTATATAGTAATAGTATATAACGTTATACGTTATATAGTAATAGTATATAACGTTATACGTTATATAGTAATATTATATAACGTTATGCGTTATATAGTAATAGTATAGAACGTTATACGTTATATAGTAATAGTATATAACGTTATGCATTATACAGTAATAGTATATAACGTTATACGATAGTACGGAATAGTATATATCGTTATACGTTATATAATAATAGTATATAACGTTATACGTTATATAGTAATAGTATATAACGTTATACGTTATATAGTAATAGTATATAACGTTATACGTTATATATTAATATTATATAACGTTATGCGTTATATAGTAATAGTATATAACGTTATGCGTTATATAGTAATAGTATATAACGATATACGCTATACAGTAATAGTATATAACGTTATGCGTTATATAGTAATAGTATATAACGTTATACGATAGTACGGAATAGTATATATCGTTATACGTTATATAGTAATAGTATATAACATTATACGTTAGTACGTAATAATATACAACGTTATATGTGATATGGCAATACTATATAACGTTATACGTTATTACGTAATAGTATATAACGTTATACGTAATATAGTAATAGTATATAACGTTATACGTTATATAGTAATAGTATATAACGTTATACGTTATATAGTAATAGTATATAACGTTATACGTTAATACGTAATAGTATATAACGTTATACGTTAATACGTAATAGTATATATCGTTATACGTTATATAGTATAAGTATATAACGTCATACGTTATATAGTAATAGTATATAACGTTATACGTTATATAGTAATATTACATAACGTTATGTGTTATATAGTAATAGTATATAACGTTATACGTTACATAGTAATAGTATATAACGTTATACGTTATATAGTAATGGTATATAACGTTATACGTTATATAGTAATATTATATAACGTTATGCGTTATATAGTAATAGTATATAACGTTATACGTTATATAGTAATAGTATATAACGTTATACGTTATATAGTAATAGTATATAACGTTATACGTTATATAGTAATAGTATATAACGTTATACGTTATATAGTAATAGTATATAACGTTATACGTTATATAGTAATAGTATATAACGTTATACGTTAATACGTAATAGTATATATCGTTATACGTTATATAGTAATAGTATATAACGTTATGCGTTATATAGTAATAGTATATAACGTTCTACGTTACATAGTAATATTATATAACGTTGTGCGTTATATAATAATAGTATATAACGTTATACGTTATATAGTAGTAGTATATAACGTTATACGTTATATAGTAATAGTATATAACGTTATACGTTATATAGTAATATTATATAACGTTATGCGTTATATAGTAATAGTATAGAACGTTATACGTTATATCGTAATAGTATATAACGTTATGCATTATACAGTAATAGTATATAACGTTATACGATAGTACGGAATAGTATATATCGTTATACGTTATATAATAATAGTATATAACGTTATACGTTATATAGTAATAGTATATAACGTTATACGTTATATAGTAATAGTATATAACGTTATACGTTATATATTAATATTATATAACGTTATGCGTTATATAGTAATAGTATATAACGTTATGCGTTATATAGTAATAGTATATAACGATATACGCTATATAGTAATAGTATATAACGTTATGCGTTATATAGTAATAGTATATAACGTTATACGATAGTACGGAATAGTATATATCGTTATACGTTATATAGTAATAGTATATAACATTATACGTTAGTACGTAATAATATACAACGTTATACGTGATATGGCAATACTATATAACGTTATACGTTATTACGTAATAGTATATAACGTTATACGTAATATAGTAATAGTATATAACGTTATACGTTATATAGTAATAGTATATAACGTTATACGTTATATAGTAATGGTATATAACGTTATACGTTATATAGTAATATTATATAACGTTATACGATAGTACGGAATAGTATATATCGTTATACGTTATATAGTAATAGTATATAACGTTATACGTTATATAGTAATAGTATATAACGTTATACGTTATATAGTAATAGTATATAACGTTATACGTTAATACGTAATAGTATATATCGTTATACGTTATATAGTATAAGTATATAACGTCATACGTTATATAGTAATAGTATATAACGTTATACGTTATATAGTAATATTACATAACGTTATGTGTTATATAGTAATAGTATATAACGTTATACGTTACATAGTAATAGTATATAACGTTATACGTTATATAGTAATGGTATATAACGTTATACGTTATATAGTAATATTATATAACGTTATGCGTTATATAGTAATAGTATATAACGTTATACGTTATATAGTAATAGTATATAACGTTATACGTTATATAGTAATAGTATATAACGTTATACGTTATATAGTAATAGTATATAACGTTATACGTTATATAGTAATAGTATATAACGTTATACGTTATATAGTAATAGTATATAACGTTATACGTTAATACGTAATAGTATATATCGTTATTCGTTATATAGTAATAGTATATAACGTTATACGTTATATAGTAATAGTATATAACGTTATACGTTATATAGTAATAGTATATAACGTTATACGTTATATAGTAATAGTATATAACGTTATACGTTATTACGTAATAGTATATAACGTTATACGTTAGTACGTAATAATATACAACGTTATACGTGATATGGCATTACTATATAACGTTATACGTTATTACGTAATAGTATATATCGTTATACGTTATATAGTAATAGTATATAACGTTATACGTTATATAGTAATAGTATATAACGTTATACGTTATATAGTAATAGTATATAACGTTATACGTTAATACGTAATAGTATATATCGTTATACGTTATATAGTAATAGTATATAACGTTATACGTTATATAGTAATAGTATATAACGTTATACGTTAATACGTAATAGTATATATCGTTATACGTTATATAGTAATAGTATATAACGTTATGCGTTATATAGTAATAGTATATAACGTTATACGATATATAGTAATAGTATATAACGTTATACGTTAATACGTAATAGTATATATCGTTATACGTTATATAGTAATAGTATATAACGTTATACGTTATATAGTAATAGTATATAACGTTATACGTTATATAGTAATAGTATATAACGTTATAAGTTAATACGTGATAGTATATATCGTTATACGTTATATAGTAATAGTATATAACGTTATACGTTATATAGTAATATTATATAACGTTATGCGCTATATAGTAATAGTATATAACGTTATACGTTATATAGTAATAGTATATAACGTTATGCATTATGCAGTAATAGTATATAACGTTATACGATAGTACGGAATAGTATATAACGTTGTGCGTTATATAGTAATAGTATATAACGTTATACGTTATATAGTATAAGTATATAACGTTATACGTTATATAGTAATAGTATATAACGATATACGTTATATAGTAATATTATATAACGTTGTGCGTTATATAATAATAGTATATAACGTTATACGTTATATAGTAATAGTATATAGCGTTATACGTTATATAGTAATAGTATATAACGTTATACGTTATATAGTAATATTATATAACGTTATGCGTTATATAGTAATAGTATATAACGATATACGCTATATAGTAATAGTATATAACGTTATGCGTTATATAGTAATAGTATATAACGTTATACGATAGTACGGAATAGTATATATCGTTATACGTTATATAGTAATAGTATATAACATTATACGTTAGTACGTAATAATATACAACGTTATACGTGAAATGGCAATACTATATAACGTTATACGTTATTACGTAATAGTATATAACGTTATACGTTATATAGTAATAGTATATAACGTTATACGTTATATAGTAATAGTATATAACGTTATACGTTATATAGTAATGGTATATAACGTTATACGTTATATAGTAATATTATATAACGTTATACGATAGTACGGAATAGTATATATCGTTATACGTTATATAGTAATAGTATATAACGTTATACGTTATATAGTAATAGTATATAACGTTATACGTTATATAGTAATAGTATATAACGTTATACGTTATATAGTAATAGTATATAACGTTATACGTTAATACGTAATAGTATATATCGTTATACGTTATATAGTAATAGTATATAACGTTATACGTTATATAGTAATAGTATATAACGTTATACGTTATATAGTAATAGTATATAACGTTATACGTTAATACGTGATAGTATATATCGTTATACGTTATATAGTAATAGTATATAACGTTATACGTTATATAGTAATATTATATAACGTTATGCGCTATATAGTAATAGTATATAACGTTACACGTTATATAGTAATAGTATATAACGTTATGCATTATGCAGTAATAGTATATAACGTTATACGATAGTACGGAATAGTATATATCGTTATACGTTATATAGTAAAAGTATATAACGTTATACGTTATATAGTAATAGTATATAACGTTATACGTTATATAGTAATAGTATATAACGTTATACGTTAATACGTAATAGTATATATCGTTATACGTTATATAGTAATAGTATATAACGTTATGCGTTATATAGTAATAGTATATAACGTTATACGTTATATAGTATAAGTATATAACGTTATACGTTATATAGTAATAGTATATAACGATATACGTTATATAGTAATATTATATAACGTTGTGCGTTATATAATAATAGTATATAACGTTATACGTTATATAGTAATAGTATATAGCGTTATACGTTATATAGTAATAGTATATAACGTTATACGTTATATAGTAATATTATATAACGTTATGCGTTATATAGTAATAGTATAGAACGTTATACGTTATATAGTAATAGTATATAACGTTATACGTTATATAGTAATAGTATATAACGTTATACGTTATATAGTAATAGTATATAACGTTATACGTTAGTACGCAATAATATACAACGTTATACGTGATATGGCAATACTATATAACGTTATACGTTATTACGTAATAGTATATAACGTTATACGTTAGTACGTAATAATATACAACGTTATACGTGATATGGTAATACTATATAACGTTATACGTTAATACGTAATAGTATATATCGTTATACGTTATATAGTAATAGTATATAACGTTATACGTTATATAGTAATAGTATATAACGTTATACGTTATATAGTAATAGTATATAACGTTATACGTTAATACGTAATAGTATATATCGTTATTCGTTATATAGTAATAGTATATAACGTTATACGTTATATAGTAATAGTATATCACGTTATACGTTATATAGTAATAGTATATAACGTTATACGTTATATAGTAATATTATATAACGTTATACGATAGTACGGAATAGTATATATCGTTATACGTTATATAGTAATAGTATATAACGTTATACGTTATATAGTAATAGTATATAACGTTATACGTTATATAGTAATAGTATATAACGTTATACGTTATATAGTAATAGTATATAACGTTATACGTTAATACGTAATAGTATATATCGTTATACGTTATATAGTATAAGTATATAACGTCATACGTTATATAGTAATAGTATATAACGTTATACGTTATATAGTAATATTACATAACGTTATGTGTTATATAGTAATAGTATATAACGTTATACGTTACATAGTAATAGTATATAACGTTATACGTTATATAGTAATGGTATATAACGTTATACGTTATATAGTAATATTATATAACGTTATGCGTTATATAGTAATAGTATATAACGTTATACGTTATATAGTAATAGTATATAACGATATACGCTATATAGTAATAGTATATAACGTTATGCGTTATATAGTAATAGTATATAACGTTATACGATAGTACGGAATAGTATATATCGTTATACGTTATATAGTAATAGTATATAACATTATACGTTAGTACGTAATAATATACAACGTTATACGTGATATGGCAATACTATATAACGTTATACGATATTACGTAATAGTATATAACGTTATACGTTATATAGTAATAGTATATAACGTTATACGTTATATAGTAATAGTATATAACGTTATACGTTATATAGTAATAGTATATAATGTTATACGTTATATAGTAATAGTATATAACGTTATACGATAGTACGTAATAGTATATAACGTTATACGTTATATAGTAATAGTATATAACGTTATACGTTAATACGTAATAGTATATATCGTTATACGTTATATAGTAATAGTATATAACGTTATACGTTATATAGTAATAGTATATAACGTTATACGTTATATAGTAATAGTATATAACGTTATACGTTAATACGTGATAGTATATATCGTTATACGTTATATAGTAATAGTATATAACGTTATACGTTATATAGTAATATTATATAACGTTATGCGCTATATAGTAATAGTATATAACGTTATACGTTATATAGTAATAGTATATAACGTTATGCATTATGCAGTAATAGTATATAACGTTATACGATAGTACGGAATAGTATATATCGTTATACGTTATATAGTAAAAGTATATAACGTTATACGTTATATAGTAATAGTATATAACGTTATACGTTATATAGTAATAGTATATAACGTTATACGTTAATACGTAATAGTATATATCGTTATACGTTATATAGTAATAGTATATAACGTTATGCGTTATATAGTAATAGTATATAACGTTATACGTTATATAGTATAAGTATATAACGTTATACGTTATATAGTAATAGTATATAACGATATACGTTATATAGTAATATTATATAACGTTGTGCGTTATATAATAATAGTATATAACGTTATACGTTATATAGTAATAGTATATAGCGTTATACGTTATATAGTAATAGTATATAACGTTATACGTTATATAGTAATATTATATAACGTTATGCGTTATATAGTAATAGTATAGAACGTTATACGTTATATAGTAATAGTATATAACGTTATACGTTATATAGTAATAGTATATAACGTTATACGTTATATAGTAATAGTATATAACGTTATACGTTAGTACGCAATAATATACAACGTTATACGTGATATGGCAATACTATATAACGTTTTACGTTATTACGTAATAGTATATAACGTTATACGTTAGTACGTAATAATATACAACGTTATACGTGATATGGTAATACTATATAACGTTATACGTTAATACGTAATAGTATATATCGTTATACGTTATATAGTAATAGTACATAACGTTATACGTTATATAGTAATAGTATATAACGTTATACGTTATATAGTAATAGTATATAACGTTATACGTTAATACATAATAGTATATATCGTTATTCGTTATATAGTAATAGTATATAACGTTATACGTTATATAGTAATAGTATATCACGTTATACGTTATATAGTAATAGTATATAACGTTATACGTTATATAGTAATCGTATATAACGTTATACGTTAGTACGTAATAATATACAACGTTATACGTGATATGGCAATACTATATAGCGTTATACGTTATTACGTAATAGTATATAACGTTATACGTTAGTACGTAATAATATACAACGTTATACGTGATATGGCATTACTATATAACGTTATACGTTATTACGTAATAGTATATATCGTTATACGTTATATAGTAATAGTATATAACGTTATACGTTATATAGTAATAGTATATAACGTTATACGTTATATAGTAATAGTATATAACGTTATACGTTAATACGTAATAGTATATATCGTTATACGTTATATAGTAATAGTATATAACGTTATACGTTATATAGTAATAGTATATAACGTTATACGTTAATACGTAATAGTATATATCGTTATACGTTATATAGTAATAGTATAAAACGTTATGCGTTATATAGTAATAGTATATAACGTTATACGATATATAGTATAAGTATATAACGTTATACGTTATATAATAATAGTATATAACGTTATACGTTATATAGTAATATTATATAACGTTATGCGTCATATAGTAATAGTATATAACGTTATACGTTAATACGTAATAGTATATATCGTTATACGTTATATAGTAATAGTATATAACGTTATACGTTATATAGTAATAGTATATAACGTTATACGTTATATAGTAATATTATATAACGTTATGCGTTATATAGTAATAGTATATAACGTTATACGTTATATAGTAATAGTATATAACGTTATACGTTATATAGTAATAGTATATAACGTTATACGTTAGTACGTAATAATATACAACGTTATACGTTATTACGTAATAGTATATAACGTTATACGTTATATAGTAATAGTATATAACGTTATACGTTATATAGTAATATTATATAACGTTACGCGTTATATAGTAATAGTATATAACGATATACGCTATATAGTAATAGTATATAACGTTATGCGTTATATAGTAATAGTATATAACGTTATACGATAGTACGGAATAGTATATATCGTTATACGTTATATAGTAATAGTATATAACATTATACGTTAGTACGTAATAATATACAACGTTATACGTGATATGGCAATACTATATAACGTTATACGATATTACGTAATAGTATATAACGTTATACGTTATATAGTAATAGTATATAACGTTATACGTTATATAGTAATAGTATATAACGTTATACGTTATATAGTAATAGTATATAATGTTATACGTTATATAGTAATAGTATATAACGTTATACGATAGTACGTAATAGTATATAACGTTATACGTTATATAGTAATAGTATATAACGTTATACGTTAATACGTAATAGTATATATCGTTATACGTTATATAGTAATAGTATATAACGTTATACGTTATATAGTAATAGTATATAACGTTATACGTTATATAGTAATAGTATATAACGTTATACGTTAATACGTGATAGTATATATCGTTATACGTTATATAGTAATAGTATATAACGTTATACGTTATATAGTAATATTATATAACGTTATGCGCTATATAGTAATAGTATATAACGTTACACGTTATATAGTAATAGTATATAACGTTATGCATTATGCAGTAATAGTATATAACGTTATACGATAGTACGGAATAGTATATATCGTTATACGTTATATAGTAAAAGTATATAACGTTATACGTTATATAGTAATAGTATATAACGATATACGTTATATAGTAATATTATATAACGTTGTGCGTTATATAATAATAGTATATAACGTTATACGTTATATAGTAATAGTATATAGCGTTATACGTTATATAGTAATAGTATATAACGTTATACGTTATATAGTAATATTATATAACGTTATGCGTTATATAGTAATAGTATAGAACGTTATACGTTATATAGTAATAGTATATTACGTTATACGTTATATAGTAATAGTATATAACGTTATACGTTATATAGTAATAGTATATAACGTTATACGTTAGTACGCAATAATATACAACGTTATACGTGATATGGCAATACTATATAACGTTATACGTTATTACGTAATAGTATATAACGTTATACGTTAGTACGTAATAATATACAACGTTATACGTGATATGGTAATACTATATAACGTTATACGTTAATACGTAATAGTATATATCGTTATACGTTATATAGTAATAGTATATAACGTTATACGTTATATAGTAATAGTATATAACGTTATACGTTATATAGTAATAGTATATAACGTTATACGTTAATACGTAATAGTATATATCGTTATACGTTATATAGTAATAGTATATAACGTTATACGTTATATAGTAATAGTATATCACGTTATACGTTATATAGTAATAGTATATAACGTTATACGTTATATAGTAATATTATATAACGTTATACGATAGTACGGAATAGTATATATCGTTATACGTTATATAGTAATAGTATATAACGTTATACGTTATATAGTAATAGTATATAACGTTATACGTTATATAGTAATAGTATATAACGTTATACGTTATATAGTAATAGTATATAACGTTATACGTTAATACGTAATAGTATATATCGTTATACGTTATATAGTATAAGTATATAACGTCATACGTTATATACTATTACTATATAACGTTATACGTTATATAGTAATATTACATAACGTTATGTGTTATATAGTAATAGTATATAACGTTATACGTTACATAGTAATAGTATATAACGTTATACGTTATATAGTAATGGTATATAACGTTATACGTTATATAGTAATATTATATAACGTTATGCGTTATATAGTAATAGTATATAACGTTATACGTTATATAGTAATAGTATATAACGATATACGCTATATAGTAATAGTATATAACGTTATGCGTTATATAGTAATAGTATATAACGTTATACGATAGTACGGAATAGTATATATCGTTATACGTTATATAGTAATAGTATATAACATTATACGTTAGTACGTAATAATATACAACGTTATACGTGATATGGCAATACTATATAACGTTATACGATATTACGTAATAGTATATAACGTTATACGTTATATAGTAATAGTATATAACGTTATACGTTATATAGTAATAGTATATAACGTTATACGTTATATAGTAATAGTATATAATGTTATACGTTATATAGTAATAGTATATAACGTTATACGTTATATAGTAATAGTATATAACGTTATACGTTAATACGTAATAGTATATATCGTTATACGTTATATAGTAATAGTATATAACGTTATACGTTATATAGTAATAGTATATAACGTTATACGTTATATAGTAATAGTATATAACGTTATACGTTAATACGTGATAGTATATATCGTTATACGTTATATAGTAATAGTATATAACGTTATACGTTATATAGTAATATTATATAACGTTATGCGCTATATAGTAATAGTATATAACGTTATACGTTATATAGTAATAGTATATAACGTTATGCATTATGCAGTAATAGTATATAACGTTATACGATAGTACGGAATAGTATATATCGTTATACGTTATATAGTAAAAGTATATAACGTTATACGTTATATAGTAATAGTATATAACGTTATACGTTATATAGTAATAGTATATAACGTTATACGTTAATACGTAATAGTATATATCGTTATACGTTATATAGTAATAGTATATAACGTTATGCGTTATATAGTAATAGTATATAACGTTATACGTTATATAGTATAAGTATATAACGTTATACGTTATATAGTAATAGTATATAACGATATACGTTATATAGTAATATTATATAACGTTGTGCGTTATATAATAATAGTATATAACGTTATACGTTATATAGTAATAGTATATAGCGTTATACGTTATATAGTAATAGTATATAACGTTATACGTTATATAGTAATATTATATAACGTTATGCGTTATATAGTAATAGTATAGAACGTTATACGTTATATAGTAATAGTATATAACGTTATACGTTATATAGTAATAGTATATAACGTTATTCGTTATATAGTAATAGTATATAACGTTATACGTTAGTACGCAATAATATACAACGTTATACGTGATATGGCAATACTATATAACGTTATACGTTATTACGTAATAGTATATAACGTTATACGTTAGTACGTAATAATATACAACGTTATACGTGATATGGTAATACTATATAACGTTATACGTTAATACGTAATAGTATATATCGTTATACGTTATATAGTAATAGTATATAACGTTATACGTTATATAGTAATAGTATATAACGTTATACGTTATATAGTAATAGTATATAACGTTATACGTTAATACGTAATAGTATATATCGTTATTCGTTATATAGTAATAGTATATAACGTTATACGTTATATAGTAATAGTATATCACGTTATACGTTATATAGTAATAGTATATAACGTTATACGTTATATAGTAATCGTATATAACGTTATACGTTAGTACGTAATAATATACAACGTTATACGTGATATGGCAATACTATATAGCGTTATACGTTATTACGTAATAGTATATAACGTTATACGTTAGTACGTAATAATATACAACGTTATACGTGATATGGCATTACTATATAACGTTATACGTTATTACGTAATAGTATATATCGTTATACGTTATATAGTAATAGTATATAACGTATAACGTTATATAGTAATAGTATATAACGTTATACGTTATATAGTAATAGTATATAACGTTATACGTTAATACGTAATAGTATATATCGTTATACGTTATATAGTAATAGTATATAACGTTATACGTTATATAGTAATAGTATATAACGTTATACGTTAATACGTAATAGTATATATCGTTATACGTTATATAGTAATAGTATAAAACGTTATGCGTTATATAGTAATAGTATATAACGTTATACGATATATAGTATAAGTATATAACGTTATACGTTATATAATAATAGTATATAACGTTATACGTTATATAGTAATATTATATAACGTTATGCGTCATATAGTAATAGTATATAACGTTATACGTTAATACGTAATAGTATATATCGTTATACGTTATATAGTAATAGTATATAACGTTATACGTTATATAGTAATAGTATATAACGTTATACGTTATATAGTAATATTATATAACGTTATGCGTTATATAGTAATAGTATATAACGTTATACGTTATATAGTAATAGTATATAACGTTATACGTTATATAGTAATAGTATATAACGTTATACGTTAGTACGTAATAATATACAACGTTATACGTTATTACGTAATAGTATATAACGTTATACGTTATATAGTAATAGTATATAACGTTATACGTTATATAGTAATAGTATATAACGTTATACGTTATATAGTAATAGTATATAACGTTATACGTTATATAGTAATAGTATATAACGTTATACGTTATATAGTATAAGTATATAACGTTATATGTTATATAGTAATAGTATATAACGTTATACGTTATATAGTAATACTATATAACGTTATGCGTTATATAGTAACAGTATATAACGTTATACGATAGTGCGTAATAGTATATGACGTTATACGTGATATGGTAATACTATATAACGCTATACGCTATTACGTAATAGTATATAACGTTATACGTTAATACGTAATAGTATATATCGTTATACGTTATATAGCAATAGTATATAGCGATATACGTTATATAGTTATAGTATATAACGTTATACGTTAGTACGTAATAGTATATAACGTTATACGTTATATGGTAATACTATACAACGTTATACGTTATATAGTAATAGTATATAACGTTATACGTTATATAGTAGTAGTATATAACGTTATACGTTATATAGTAATATTATATAACGTTACGCGTTATATAGTAATAGTATATAACGTTATACGTTATATAGTAATAGTATATAACGTTATGCGTTATATAGTAATAGTATGTCGGAGATGCAGAGACATCGAGCCTTTCTTTTGGAAGATTTCTCAATACTTGGGCTCGGGGTGACATAACTGGTCCCCGAACGTAGCCACGGTCACGGGATGAACGAAATGTTTTACAAAGGAGGTTCCAGTGTTAAGGGATACGGTGTATAAACAACCAAGTCTTGATCAGGAGCAATGCTGGTTTATGTGGAAATGCCTAGTTACGGCGCTTGGGAATTTGTTGATATTCCCGATCGATATGTATTTGATATATGTAACTGTATCTGTCTTTTATTTTGCAATCTCCTTGGAGAGTTTACTGTCATCGTCTTGGAGTCAGTCTTAGAGAACCCCTGTGCCAGAGTGAACGTGTCAGTGTGCTATCAAAAATATATTAAAACGTACAGAAAGTTTCCCGTTGACCGTGGATTCGTTACAGAACCCAAGAATATTATTTAAAGCATTTGTTTACTTATTGTTTGTTATCTTAGTTAACCGATAAACTAATTATTTATCAAACTTTGTAAAGAAATATAATTTTATGTAAATACAACCTTTATTGAACATCATGATGGCAAATGCTAACGAAGAATCGTCTCGCGCTCGAAATCCAAACGACAATTCGACATATATAATAATTCGACATATATTCGACATATATTCGTTATACGTTATATAGTAATAGTATATAACGTTATGCGTTACATAGTAATAGTATATAACGTTATACGTTATATAGTAATAGTATATAACGTTATACGTTATATAGCAATAGTATATAGCGATATACGTTATATAGTTATAGTATATAACGTTATACGTTAGTACGTAATAGTATATAACGTTATACGTTATATGGTAATACTATACAACGTTATACTTTATATAGTAATAGTATATAACGTTATACGTTATATAGTAATAGTATATAACGTTATACGTTATATAGTAATATTATATAACGTTATGCGTTATATAGTAATAGTATATAACGTTATACGTTATATAGTAATAGTATATAACGTTATGCGTTATATAGTAATAGTATGTCGGAGATGCAGAGACATCGAGCCTTTCTTTTGGAAGATTTCTCAATACTTGGGCTCGGGGTGACATAACTGGTCCCCGAACGTAGCCACGGTCACGGGATGAACGAAATGTTTTACAAAGGAGGTTCCAGTGTTAAGGGATACGGTGTATAAACAACCAAGTCTTGATCAGGAGCAATGCTGGTTTATGTGGAAATGCCTAGTTACGGCGCTTGGGAATTTGTTGATATTCCCGATCGATATGTATTTGATATATGTAACTGTATCTGTCTTTTATTTTGCAATCTCCTTGGAGAGTTTACTGTCATCGTCTTGGAGTCAGTCTTAGAGAATCCCTGTGCCAGAGTGAACGTGTCAGTGTGCTATCAAAAATATATTAAAACGTACAGAAAGTTTCCCGTTGACCGTGGATTCGTTACAGAACCCAAGAATATTATTTAAAG